>NC_056733.1:528277423-528534923 GCF_019279795.1 Protopterus annectens
CCCATCATAGAATACAATGCCCCCTTTGGGATGTACCTTACCTGACACCTGCAGCAATTAGAAAGACCCCAAAAGTACCTCACCAGGAGGATCAAGGGACTCAAACAGATGCCATATGCTGCTCGGTTAAAAAAACTCCAGCTCTACTCAGTTGCATACCGCCTACTTCGAGGTGATCTATGCCTGACATATAAAGCTATGTCCAACCCAGAATTAATGGACATGCTCCACCTCAGTAAATTTAAATCCCTTAGAGCCACGCGCTCGAGGGACTTGAACCTCAGCACAGAAATAAATAGAACATGCTGGAAAGACAGATTCATAACCCAGAGGCTCCCTTCGCTCTGGAATAGAATTCCAATTCATGTCAGGCAGAGCACCTCACTGACTATCTTCAAGAAGAATCTTAATGAGTGGATGGGGGATCATAGGTTTGTCCCGGGGATTACTTCCGTGTCACTATTAGACAGAGGCATAGTAAACTAAACTTTAAAAAGGGCACAGTATACTCAAATCAAGGGGTGGCGTAAGCCAAACACAATCGGGCTAGGCTTATAAATGCCCCAGGGCAGATAGCCTAGTATGAACCTAAACATGAAGAACATCTTCTACACTCATTTTACTTTACGTTTACTTGCTTTCAACTTCCCATTCTCACAAGCCACTTTGCACACATAGAAGAAACTAGAAAGTCTGATATACCTAGGACAAACTAATTTTTTTTTGGCTCCTCGCAGTTGACCATCAGCTGCCTCACGGCATCTCCTCATTTACTGGATCTACCAGGATCTCCACTCTCCCCATGATTTACTCTAACCCATACTCTGGGCCAGGAGATTGACGCACCTGAACAGTGACATATTGCTGACGATTAGCATTTTCCTGTATGCCTTTACTTCCCTTCAAAGCACACACCCAGAGACAACCATAGAATAGACCTGGAATGGGGAAGTCTTGTTGTGTATTGCCCCACCATGACAACTCAGCCAATGCCTTCCAAATGTTCTCTCTTTAGGACAATGCCACCATCCCATGCATTCCCAGTCTTAGCTTGGGATCAACCACAAAGCTTTTATGAGTGTATACTCACTCCTGATGACCACACCCATCCATCCCTGCCAGTGTCTCAGAAGCCAGATACACTAATCAAGTTTGCAAAGCTCCCAGATAATCTAAGTCATTTTACTTAATGTTAGATATGTCACTCTAAATAATCTGCCCCTTGTCTGATTATTTCTCATAATACACATGATTCTGACTCAGACTGATGAATCATGTAACTAGCCAGATTCACACACTTTGACTCGATTGTTTAACTCTGTACCACAGTTACAGAATAACATTACTGTATCATGTGATACTAATCTTCCTTACACTATGGTTTTTACAAGTAATTCTACATCCATTATAAATACTACAAAAGACAACTAATCAATTTTAATGTCCTTGTATGACATTGCAAAAATTGTTGGTTCATCCCCTAGGATAGTATTTAAGAATACACAATTTAAAAAGACAACTATGTTATGGCCTGTCAAATTCAACAGTTAACAGTGTGAAAGATGCAAGTCTGACTGTAAGGGTACCTTTCCTTGTATGAAATGCAATTACTGCCAATATATTAATACTAAAGTTTATTGTATACATCCTATAACTCAATATAGATAGGAGTTTAATCATCAAGCTGACTGTGATAGTATGAATTTAGTATATATGAGTAAGTGTACTATCTATACATCATTTTATATAGGTAAAACTAACAGAAGGTTACGAGATTGGACAGCTCAACATATTTATGACATTAAGAAGCTGAATTCTACTAAAGCTTTAGCTAAGCATGTTTCACTAATGGATACAGCTCATACATTTAAATTTTTGCTTTCACAACAGTTTGTGGAATTAGGAAAGGCAATACTGTAAATAAAACTGAAGACTGTGAATATGAATGGATTACCAGGCTTAATACAGTTAATATACCTGGTATGAATTAGTCTTGCCCTTTAAAATCCATTTTAAAGCTGAGAAGCTTATATCATTGATCATGTGACTAATTTATTTCATATAAGGAATGTATGTTGGAGCTTTTAGAATACTTCATAAAGCATGATTTGTATGTGAAAGCTTGTACTTATTAAATCATTCATATTGTCGTGAACTATCCTGTTTACATCGCTTTATATTTGTTTTTTTGAACAGTTAGTGTTTCCTGAGAAGTATTTTATTAGGTATCACCAGAATCCATAAAAGTCACCGCAAACTTTCTGTTTACAGACATCTTAAATTTCTGTATTGATACTTGAGTCACAGTTTTTTGTATCACTATGACACCATATTCAGCAGCACAAACAAAATTAATCCTGGGTCTGTTCATTTGATGTACACTAGGCAAAACTTCTATCACATCTATTTATACTATACAGGAAAGCTTCTACACAACTGGCCTTCTTTGCAGCGCTTTTAAACAGTTAAGATGTAATGCCCTGGTTGTAACCCCACCAAGTATAAGCAGTACTTGTATTGGATCAGGGCTTTCAACTTGCACTTAACTGAACAGTTTCTGCAGGTGAACTCTTCAGGGCAAATGCTTCAAATAGGCCCAGCTGCTCTGTGGAAAATATCTTTCCTCAGGTCATCAGGTCTTCTGTGGCAGCAGAAGTGGTATAGCCCACCCAGCTGTTTGGCAGCACTAGACAGTGCCTGCAAAAATGCTTTCAATACTACCAGAGAGGTGGGGCAGATGCAGGGTCTCTATCTGTGCCAATGGAAATCCAGGTTTGGGAATGGCCTCCTGACAGCACAGCTGGCTGGGGGTGGGATGCAGTGGCTAATGGTCAACACTCCTATGCCAGGAACAAAGTAAGGGAAAACCCAAATACCTGTGTGACCTCTGGTGGAAACCAGAAGCTTTGAAGGACATCTCAGGTTTAACACAGGGAAAATAACAGAACATTACAAAGAAAGAAAAAGAAGTTCAAAGGTAAAGGATATGAAATGGGATGAGGTAACAGCCAGAGAGAGTGAGATAAAGTTAAGAAAAGCCTCCAACTGGAAACTCCCACGCCCAGATGCTGTACCCAACTTCTGGCAAAAAGTACTAATTTCTTTGGATGAAGCTTTAGCCATGAGTAAAAACTATTTATATGTGCACCTTGAACAGACAGCAACATGGTTAACAACAGGAAAAACAATTCTCCTACTTAAGAACCTGCAAGTTATCCTAAAAATTATAAGCCAATAACTTGCCTTCTGACAACCATATACCGGAATTGATGCAGAAAGAGTTTATAGTATTTAGAAAAAAATTCAATCATGGCAATAGAACAAAAGGTTAATAAAAGAAAGTCATATGGAACAAAGGATCATTTGTTTCTAAAGTCATAACGGAGTACTGTAAAAAGGGGAAGAATCTAAGTATGGCAGGGACTGACTACAAAAAAGCATTTGAAAGTATTCCACATTCATGGATATAAAAGAGTGTTTAAAAATGTATAAGACATACAGTGATCAATTACATTACAGTGACCATGAAAAGTACAGTTTTGTACCTACCATAAATGTAGATGTCCGATAGGTATGCATCTGCAGTCATAACATATGGGTTGTCCTGCCTCAGGCAGCCCTCGGTCGGCCCGATTCCAAAGTCTGGGTCTGGCCTCGGCTGATGTCGCACTTCACCCGACATCATAGCTCCTGGGGTATTAAGGCATCAGCCGACGCCATTTTCCTCAGTGTTTCTTGCCCCAGGTGCCAGGTGCCCTCTAGGAAGGCTAAATTTGAATAATGTTGTAAATTCCAAACAGTAGCAAACAAAAAATATATATATACATATATATACATACAAACAAATACACCATAATAGATTCCCCCAGCTAGCTGAAAGAGGGATAAGCACCCTAGAAATACCACAGAGGGGAAGGAGGGTGGGTAATCCTGACTGCAGATGCATACCTATCGGACATCTACATTTATGGTAGGTACAAAACTGTACTATGTCCTTCAAGGATGCATCTGCAGTCATAACATATGGGTAGAATACCATAGCCAAACTGGGGGAGGAGGCACTAAGATAAAGATGGTGTAGTTAAGATCCCTTGTAAAACTGCAGTTGCAAAGCCTGCTCGGGATCTGGAGTATAAAGGAAGATTGTAATGCTTGGCAAATGTATGCACGGAGCTCCAAGTAGCAGCTTCTAAAATGTCTTTGGTAGCCACTCCTCGTAGGAAAGCTGTAGTGGTGGCTGTAGCCCTTGTGAAGTGAGGCCTGATATTTTCAGGAGTTGACTTTCCATGAAAAGAGTAACAGAATCGAATGCAATTTCCTATCCATTTTGAAATTGTCTGTTTGGAAATTGCTTTCCCTTGCACTCCTGTTGCATATGCTACCAGAAGCTGATCAGTTTTTCTGTTGGTCTTAGCTCTGTCCAGGTAGTAGCGCAGTTGTCTATGTACATCCAAGGTGTGCAGTAGTTTTTCCCCCCTGTTCTGAGGGTTAGGGAAGAACGTAGGCAGATGAATAGCTTGGTTCAAGGATACCCTGGGTACCACCTTTGGCATGAAAGTAGGATTGGTTCTCAGAGACACCCTGTCCTGGTGAAAGATAAGGAAAGGCTGTACTGCCATTAATGCCTGTAACTCGGATACCCTTCTTGCTGAAGTGATTGCTAGAAGGAAGGCAGTCTTCCAAGATAAGAACTGTAAGTCTGCTGATGCTGCTGGTTCAAAAGGGGGAAGTGTTAATTTTTCCAGCACAAAATTGAGATCCCATGCAGGCAGAGGTGGTTTCCTTGGAGGTTTTACATTTTTGATCCCTCTTAAAAATTGCCTGAGAAGAGGTTGAGAGAAGATAGGAGGATCCATGTTGTACTCTGCTGAAATTGCTGAAGCATGAATCTTAATGGAAGAATAGGACAGGCCATTGTGGAACAGTTCTGCTAAGTATTCTAGAATGTGTGCTAGGTTTGCAAGCGTGACATCTGTTCCCTTTGATGCACTCTAAATGAGGAATCTCTTCCATTTGGCTGAGTATGTTTTCCTTGTGGAGGGTCTGCGAGCCTCCATGATAATGTCCTTGACCCTCTGAGATAAAACAGGTTGGTTTTGTTTTACGCAATTTTCCAGGCAGTTAGCTGCAGCGTTTTCAAGTTTGGATGTAGGGTCTTGTAGTTGTTCTGTGTTAGAAGTAAAGGCCATAGAGGTAGAGGCCATGGGTCCGTCCGAGACATGCTTCTCAGTAGCGGGTACCAATGCTGCCTTGGCCAGTCTGGAGCTATCAGAATTACCTTTGGCTGTTCCTCCCTGATCTTCAGTAGAACTTTGTACATCAATGGGAGAGGTGGAAAGGCATAAAGTGTCAGTGTCTTCCAGCTGAAAGAAAGGGAATCCACTCTCCAGGCTTGTGGGTGGTATTCTCTTGAGCAGAATTTCTTCAGTTGGTGGTTGAGTGGGGAGGCAAACAGGTCTATCTCTGGCATTCCCCATTTCTTTGTTATGGTTTTGAAGATATCTGGATGCAGCATCCATTCGTGAGCATCCGTGGTAGTTCTGCTTAATTTGTCTGCTAGTGAATTCTCTTTTCCTGGTACGAATCTGGCCTGTAGTTGAATGTTGAGATTCAGGCCTAGGTTCCACAGTTCCATTGCCATCCGGCATAGAGGGTAGGAATGTGTGCCTCCCTGTTTGTTGATGTACCACATGACTGTGGTATTGTCCGTCCTTATCAGCAGGTGTCCTTGCTTGAGGAATGATTTGAATGCCTGTATTGCTTGTTTCACTGCCAGCAACTCCTTTAGATTTATGTGTAGTTTCAACTGGTCTTGGGACCATAGGCCTTGGATACACTTGTCTTCCATGTGTGCTCCCCAGCCTATGTCTGAGGCGTCCGTGGTGATGGTCTGCCTTGGTTGTGGTTTGTGGAAAGGCAACCCTCTGTTGGTCTGGCAGGCCTGAGCCCACCACAGGAATTCTTTTTTCAGGCATGGAATGATTGGTATCATGGTCTCTAGACTGTGTTTTTGTTGAGACCATACATTTCTTAGGTACCATTGTAATTTTCTCATATGCAGTCTGGCATGTGGGATCAAGATTATGCAAGATGCCATGTAACCCAGGGCCTGCAGGACTTTCCTTGCAGTAAGCTGAGTTTGTCTTGTCAATGCCGTGAAGTAGACTGGAAGTTGGTTTTGTTTTTCTTCTGTGAGAAAAGCCATCTGAGATATTGTGTCCAGTTCTGCACCCAAAAATGTTATCCTTTGGGATGGCACTAGTCTTGACTTCTGTATGTTTACTGTGTATCCCAATGCTTGCAGCAGTTGTATGACATAGGCCAAATCCTTTATTATTTTTGTCTTGTTGTCCGCTTGTATTAGGCAGTCGTCCAGGTATGGATAGATTTGAATACCCTGAAGCCTGCAATGTGCAATTACTGATGCCAGGCATTTCGTGAATACTCTGGGCGCAGTAGATAAGCCAAAGGGCAATGCTGAGAATTGATAATGCTCTGATCCTGCAAGAAATCTGAGGTGTCTTCTGCAATCTGGTCGTATAGGGACGTGCAGGTATGCCTCCTTGAGATCTAGAGTCACCAGCCAAGACTCCTTGCCCAACATGGGAAGAAGTTGCTGTAGGGTCAGCATCTTGAATTTTGGTACAATGAGATATGTCTAAGAGATAAAACCATATATTTAAAACAAGCGGTGAAAGGGTGAGACGTACTCTTCTTTTCCTTGACGAACCAAAGGGTCTTTGATCTGAAGAAGCTAAACTTAGTGAAAGCGCTCATCGTTTTAACAAATAAATCTTGTGCTGAATACTTCGTTCTATTGAATTTATTTTGAGCTTGGTTCGTCAAGGAAAAGAAGAGTACATCTCACCCTTTCACCGCTTGTTTTAAATATATGGTTTTCTCTCTTAGTTATATAACTTAACAAGCGTGCCACAGGCTAGTAACCAGGAACAATGAGATATGTGTTCAGTGCGGACAAATCGAGAATAGGCCTCCATTGAGTTTCTTTTCTTGGTACAAGGAATAGTCTGGAGTAAAATCCTTGGCCTTGTTCCTTTGATGGTACCTTTTCTATTGCTCTCATCCGTAGTAAGTTGATGACTTCCTTTAGAGCCTCTGACTTCTGGCTTGGCGGAAGGTTTGGCATTCCTTTCTTTTTTGGTAAAGTGTGGAAGTGAAACCTGTAACCTTTGTCTATTGTTTGCAAAGTCCATTTGTCTCCTGTAATGCAATGCCAGTTTTTTGAAAATAAAGCTAATTTTCCGCCCAAGGGTGCTTCCAATTGTTCCCTGGTAGGCGGAATCAGAGCCAAGTCATTGTGTCTGTCCAGTGGAAGTGGTTGCAGTCGCAGCTGTAGAGGTACTCCTCTGGTTGTCAGGTTGCCACTGACGGCCCCTGTAGGCACCCCTTGATTGACCTCTGCCTCTTGGGCGTCTATTTCTGCCTCTTTGTGCTGTGGAGGTGTTTGGAAAGGACCAATTCTTTGAAGGCCAATTTCTACTGAACCTCGGAGGTTGGACCTGCAAAAAATCCTTGACTGTTTGCACAGATTTTGCTTTTTCCTCCACTTTCTTTAGAACCTCCTGTGCAGGGGAGCCAAATAAACTTTGTTTTTCCATAGGAGCATCTAGTAGTTTAGACTTAACATGGTCTGGCAAGGATTGCTCTTTTAGCCAGGCATGCCTTCGAATCACTGCTCCAGTCATAGCTGATCTAAATGAAGCCTCCAGTGCATCATAGCCACATTTTAAAAAATGATTACTGACCTGCTGAGAATTGTGTACCAACTCCTGAAGGGACTTACGGTCTAAAGGTTCAGGAGAAGAAAGCTTTTTATTCAGCTGATCTAACAAAAATTCCTGGTACTGTATCATGTGAAATTGACAGTTTAAAGCCCTGGCAGAAAGAGTAGCAGATGTATAAACCTTTTTACCCCATCTCTCTAATGCTCTAGATTCTCTTTCAGAGGGGAGGGTTTTGGCAGATGCAGCTGCAACACCCTTAGGGCCCCGAGAAATGGTTTCTGGGTCTGCAGCGTGGGCCTTGTACAAGTGGAAATGAGAATCCAGGACCCTATAATATCTGTCAGGTTTGGCAGGGGCCGGTGCAAGAGAATCAGGGGCTGAACAGGCATCATTGTATGCATCATCAACAACTGATAGTACAGGTGGTATGGCTAAAGGCCTATGCTGTGGTAAATGTAAAAAAGTCCTTAACCTTTTTCTAGAATCAGAAAAATCCTGACCCTGCCATTGGAAATGTTCCCTCATTGAATGAAGAGTTTCCCCAAATGAAAATTCCTCTGGGGGAGAGGCAGAGGGAATGGAGTCTTCTGCATCCGAATCCTCATAAGGTGAGTATGGACCTTCCTGATGGTCAGGTAAATCTGATCCATCCGAGGAGTAGTCAGAGGAAACAGGTTCAGGGGGTTCAGTCCTAGGCCTTTTTTCAGGAGGGGGTTGTGAGGCCCTGTCTGGGTGAGGTTGGGATCCCCTGATTAAAGAAATGAGGTCCTCAGCAAGGCTGAGAATCTGAGAACTTGAGGAAGGTCTGTGAGGAGCTTTTGTAGGTAAGGCCTTGGAAAGTTTAGCTGCTTTAGCCCTGGAGAAGGCCTTAATAGACATAGAAGCAGGGGGTCTAGCTGCCCCACGTGCAGGAGTAGAAATGTCCAACGGGATGGTGTCGGACAAATCTTGAGTGCCTGCTTCTTCAGTTGGAATTTCTGTAGCAGACTCTGCCGGGGCCTCTGAGGCCTCGGTAGTCGGAGGTATGCTAGTGGCCAAAGGGAGGACCGAGGACTCGGTTTCAGCCAAAACCGAAACACTCGTGGTAGGCCTAACCGTGGTTTCAGTCGAAACCGCGGGCCGCGAGTGTCGGTCCTTTTCCTTGCGCTTTTTAGCTAAATGTGTAGCCGGAGTCTCCGACGGCATTTTATATGCAAAGGCTGGACCAAAAAACTCTTCTGCAAACTCCGACCGACGTCTAAGTGTCCGTCGGTTGAAGGAGGCACAGGCTAAACAAACTGATACGTCGTGGTCTGGGCCTAAGCAAGGAAGGCAATAAGAGTGGAAATCCTTATGAGGTATTTGTTTCCCACAAGTTAAACAATTATTTATTTTGTCTGACATCGGCTGAGGCAAGAAAGAGTCCCCAACGGGGTACTTAGCTTTTTTAGAAGTCTTCGGTAGCTGAAATCTCTGGATCTGACCGACCGGCACTTGCGAACAGCTTCTGCTTCGGGCACCGCGCGGCAAGAAAGACTGAGGAAAATGGCGTCGGCTGATGCCTTTATACCCCAGGAACTATGACGTCGGGTGAAGTGCGACATCAGCCGAGGCCAGACCCAGACTTTGGAATCGGGCCGACCGAGGGCTGCCTGAGGCAGGACAACCCATATGTTATGACTGCAGATGCATCCTTGAAGGACATCAGAGGCAAACCACTTTGCAATTAAACCAGAATAAAAGACAAATTATTACTCCGGGGATAAAAATTCAAAGGGGGATATTCCAGGGCGACTCCCTGTCACCACTGCTATTATGTCTTGCCCTTAACCCTTTAAGCTGTCTACTTAACAGAATAGGCCATGGCTATAACTTGGCTCCTAGAAAACAACAAAGTGTAAAGACCTCACATCTTCTCTTTGTCGATGATTTAAAATTGTACAGCTCATTAGATGAGGAACTGAAAGCACAACTGCAAATAGTCAAAACTTTTTCAAATGATATAGGACTATCATTTGTTCTTGACAAATGTGTAAAAGCAACCTTTAAAGGTGGAAAACTGCAGCACAAGCAATGTGATCTAAAAGAATGAGCAAAAGGGAGTGTATAAATTTGAGAAATGATGAAGGATCAACAGAAAAACATGAACAAATGCGAATAAAACTTAGCAAGGAATATTTTAGACAACTTGAATTTTTTTCTTTGAACACTGTTTTCAGGATTAATGTGAGTATAAATCAGTTTGCTCTCCCTGTCCTAACGTACAATTTTGTAGTTACTGACTGGCCCCAAAATGTGTTGGATGGGACAGAAAAACAAGAAGAATGCTTTATGCTCACCAAATGATTTATAAAAATCAATGCATACCAAGATTATATATTCTCCATTCTGAAGGAGGTATGGGTCTCCTTGAAACAGATTACATGCTTAGATCTGCAATCGTGGGACTGCATACATATCTGCTGACCTCACAAGACCCAAATGTAAAAGTTTTGAAACATGAGGAGAATAAGTCTAAGACGACTTCTCTGCTTAGTTTAGCAGAAGCACATCAGCGTCAAGCAGGAATGGAAATCAAACCAGAAGTAAATAAAAATCAGGCACAAACTAAATGTGCCAAAAAACAAAAGGTGAAGGATCAGATGAGAAGGCATGAAATGTGGAAAATGCATAACTACAGTTGCAAGTATAGGAAACTCTTGGAACAACCTCATGTTGATCAGGACTGAATACAGGAATAGTTAAGGAGATGTGATTTTAAACCAAAAGGTTAATAGACTGCATACATGTTGGTTTACAAAGTACATTGAACACGTTGGAGAAACAGAGAAATGCAAGTTTTGTAATTGTAAACAGTCACACATCTTGTTGCTGGCTGTGACACACTAATGGCAGAAGGATTGTATAATAATGTGGCAAAACTGTTTCATTGGGGATTGTGCAAACATTATAATACTGAAGTAGGTGAAAAACACTAAACATGAGTCACAAAGCATTGCAGAAAATGATGAAGTTTATATCACATGGGATCATCCATTACCAACAATTCAAATAATAGATGCGAGAAAAACAGATACAGTAGTCCATGAAAAGAAGACAAAAGTAGCACTGGTCACTACAAACTGCAGGAGTCATTACTAGGCACTTTGTGAGTGCTGCAAAGAGCACTTATGGCTAACATCAAAGACTGAAACAATACTAATTTCACAAACTTTAATCACGCTTTGACTTAAGAATGAGATCCATTCCCGTCACAGTATCAGAAACCCAAAAGATATGGAGAAATTAAAAATAGAGGAACAGTGATGACAACCTGATGTCATTGCACTAGTCACCTACACAGCTAGGGCAAATGACCAGCCACCACAAGACTTACCACACAAGACCAAGTCCTAAAAGTGCAATCAAAAGCTAAAAATACTGCATTGATGGGTCCTAACAGTACCCCTGGATACATCTCAAATAGCATGAGCACAATTTAGCCAAACCACTAAGAACACTGGTCAATCTCAACCTCCATACAGGTTTTGTACCAAGTGAATGGACAACAGCTACAGTCATTCCCCTACATAAGGAAGGACCTTCTACAAACCCAGGCAATTTACAGTCCCACAAGTCTGGCCAGCCACATGTGCAAAGCCATGAAAAGACTTATTATAGAATTAATCAATAAGGATGTATGGAACCTCCAAACATTAGGCATCTGTCTGTTTGGATTCATCAACGGCAGGTCAAACTTACTCAATCTGGTGGATTTTTTATGAAAGCTCACCAAAGCAATGGATGACAGCAAACCAGTACACACCATATACCATGACCTAGCCAAAGCTGTTGACACAATTCTCCATGCAGGCATAGTAGAAAAGCTAAATAAACTGGGAATAAACTCCTATGTCACCCACTGATTGCCAACTAGCTCACAGAACACAGATAATCAAAATAGAGGAAGTTACCACTGGAGCCCCAGCGTTCTGTGCTAGGATCTCTGTTTGACATCTACTTTTTTGAAGAACAACTCAGTACCAAATGGCTCTGGTTGGCTAAATTGCAGATGACTGCAAATTAGGAGCAGTCACTGAATCTCCAAATAACTTTGCCATCCTGCAGGAAGGTTTGATCCAAATAAATAACTGGTGTCAAAATCATGCTCTGAAACTAAATGTTAAACATTTTTGTATTCTTTGGGAAGTCATCTACCCCAGAGAACTATCACATTGACAATATACCCCCAAGAGTTGACCCAGTTGTTTGGGATTTAGGAACTTATGTGGACAGTGCCCTAACATTTGACCAACATGCATCTATTGCTGTAAGAAAGTCCTTCTATGCTGCAAAGCTTTTAAACAAAGGGATTATATCTAGCTCTGGGGATGTCATTATCTCCCTTTTCTCAGCCCTCATTAGGCCAGGCATTGAATATAATGTCCTCTTTGGTATGCATCCGTTCAGACGCATGCTACAACTGTAAAACCCAAACTAATTATCGGTACTTTCTACTTCACATATACACACAAGATTATTCTTAAAGGAAGTTAATGACTGTCTTCTGATTGTCAGTGGAAGTATATTACTTAATCTTGAAAGGCAATGTACATTGTATGCATTACTTTTAATTATTAACATTTATTTTTAATATGTTCTAGAAACTGGTGTCAACTAACTTAGAGATGCAGAACCAAATCAGAAACTGTTTTATAAACCAAGCAGAGGTAAACTCTTAGTGACCTGTAGGACACAGCATGTAAACAGTTGTCCACCTCTGGTAACTTGTAGAAGTAATGCTGCAGGCATTAAGACTGCTTTGTAACACAAACTTTCCTAGGTAAAGGATCTCCACCCATCCCACAATACACCTTGTCACTCTCTGTTTCCTGATCTGAAATTATCAGCACTAAAGAAAAAAATAATACAAGATGCACAAGACCTTTCTAGCTGGGCAGGGTAATTACTTAGGAAGGACTCACTCTTGCAGATCAAAGGTTATTGTACATACATATCTAACAACAGTGGGTCCATTCACAGTAACATGTAGGACAGAGTCCTAACCTGTTCCTAATGGGTGGCCCCTAGAAGAACAACTTGGATAACAGTTGCTTTTTAAAGCAGCTCTAGATATAAAAGCGCCATCTATTTTGTGTTACTTTGCAAAGGCATGCTGGACAGACCATGTAACTGCTGCACAAATATTAACAAAAACTACATTTCCAAAAAAGGCTATTAAGCTAAAGTTGAAAATGAATGAGTATTAATAACCGGCTGCAATGGCTTATCAAGTTTAAGATATACATACATACATCATGCCTTCGTTGAAGGTTGGGCGTCGAGCTGGCACCTCTGTGTTTCGTAAAAGTCTACTGCCAATCATTAGCGGACCGGAGTTCCACTGTGGTGACCCCTTACCGGGAAAAAGCCGAAAGGCAAACAACAACAACAGCAACATACATACATAAATAAATAAATAGAAAGTCAAACTGCTGACTGGGGTAAGTTTATAACCTTTATGGCCCAGACATTTGGAGGAAAAGGAAACAAAATGATGGGTATCTTTAGTTATGAACATGGTTCCAATCACACAATTTTTTGCAAATGGCAGTAAACATCCATGCATTGCAGCAAACACTTCCTACGATTAGAAAAAACTAGAAAGATTACAAGAGGATGTACGCACCCATTTTATATTGGACACTGTTTTATGCCTGTAGCTGCAACAAAGACTGATTCAAAGAGAAACTATGTACAAAACCAAACAATATGTAGCTATGCATGCAAGCTCTTCAAAGTCTAAAGATGAAGGTGTTGAAAAAGAGGGATACTGTGAAAGTACATTCACCACTTGTGTCTTAAGGTCACTGCTCTAACCCTAGTAGGACCTCAAAGATGTTATCCATAACACCAACAGCAGACATCTCAGAGAATGAACATATGAAAGGGGTTTCAGAGAAAATGTATCAGACTACAAAGAAAATACATTACTGAAATGTACTTATTTGAATGCCAGTATACAGTACTTTCTACAGCAGCAGAAAACAATGTAGCAGTCATTCCAAATTACTGTCACAATACACACGCGGACAACAAATATACATATTTTAATTTTAAAATCATGCAAATAACTGCAACATGTAAATGTCTCTCCCTCTCCAAGCTAACTAAATAAGTTTGGAAGAAGTGCAGCATATCTAGGATGTGGGTATGTAGAATGTCATTCTCTCTGGGCCATGCCATTGTAAAGTGTAAGCAGCAAGTAATGGATGCTTACATTTCTTTTATTGTATTTACTTATTTTTTGATAACCGGAAAAGTCCGAATGAGCCAGTGGCCTATTTACAGTGAAGGCCTGGGGAGGAAAGTTCCACAACAGACTTAAAATATTTAAACAGTAGTTGAGTAAAGTACAGTTGTGTACACTTACCATAAATGTAGATGTTAGAGTGCATTCACTGTTGCGTCATTACATTTGGGTTATCTGCTTGCAGTAGCACTCAGTCGGCCTGATTAACAAAGTCTTGGGTCCTGCGTCAGATGCTGTCCCTTCCTCCAGGACGTCAGGTAGTCAGGGGTATAAAACATGCAGCCGACGCTATTACATCAGTTTTTCTTGCCCCAGATGTCAGGTACCCCCCTAATGAGAAGCAATTAAATCTATTATTACAAGGATATACCTCCAACAAAAAAGCAAATACACCAAAAAGCTTTTTGAGCACAGTAAGGGAGAGTAGAGGTATAGCCAGAATAAGAAAGGGGGTTGGAGGGAGGGTAACTAGGACTGCAACAGTGAATACACTCGAACATCTACATTTATAGTAAGTGTACACAACTGTACTAGGTTCTTCGTGTTTCACTGTTGCAGTCATTACATTTGGGTAGATTCCCAAAGCTAAGGTTGGGAGGAGGAATTTAAATAGAATTAGGACCAGCTATAAGACCCTGTATGACTGCAGTGGCAAAGCCAGCTCTGGATTTAGAGAAAATTGGCAAATGATAATGCTTGGTGAAAGTATGTACAGAACTCCAGGTAGCAGCTTCTAGGATGCCCCTGGTAGGAACGCCCCTGAGATAGGCTGTGGAGGTAGATGTAGCCCTGGTTGAATGGGGTCTGATGCCCTGTAGGAGAGGTTTTCCATGGTGCTTATAGCAGAAATGAATGCAGTGGCCTATCCATTTTAAAATGGTTTGCTTTAAAACAGCTCTCCCCTCTGTCTCTACAGCAAATGCCACCAGCAGTTGTTCAGATTTCTTTTGAGGTTTAGTCCTGTCCAAGTAAAATCTAAGTTGTCTGTGCACATCTAAGGAGTGCAGTATCCGTTCCCCTTTGTTCTGTGGGTTAGGAAAGAAGGTAGGCAAATGAATGGACTTATTAAGAGCCACACTGGATACCACCTTGGGCATGAAGGAGGGATTGGTTCTGAGGGACACCCTGTCCGCATGAAAGATGATGAAAGGTTCCACTGCCATAAGGGCCTGTAATTCAGATACCCTTCTTGCAGAAGTGATTGCTAAAAGAAAAGCTGTTTTCCAGGAAAGGAAATTTAAATCTGCAGTAGCAGCTGGCTCGAAAGGAGGAAGAGTGAGTTTCTTCAAGACAAAGTTAAGGTCCCAGTATGGAGTTGGAGCTCTCCTGGGTGGCCTTAAACTTTTGGCCCCTCTGAGAAACTGCTTGAGCAGTGGGTGAGAGAAAAGGGGAGGCTCTGTGCTGTAATGAGCTGAAATGGCTGAGGCATGAATTTTGATGGAGGAAAAGGACAAGCCCTTATGAAGCATCTTAGTCAAGTATTGTAGAATCTAAGGTAAAGTGGGCACTGCTGCGCTCATCCCTTGAGACTGATTCCAGGCACAAAATCTTTTTCCATTTTGCAGCATAAGATTTTCTAGTACTAGGCCTCCTTGCCTCTAAAATTATATCTATCACTGATTTACTGACAGATGGTAAAGGAGAGATTAGGGAATTAGCCAGCCTGCTAGGTTCAGGGTTTGCAGCTGAAGGTACAGAATCTGGTTCTCCTGCGGAGACAACAGGGAAGGAGTCTAAGGCAGGTGCCATGGGGCCAAGCATGACACACTGTGCAAGAGGGGGTACCAGTGTTGGCTTGGCCAGTCTGGTGCAATTAAAATCGGGAGAACAGAGGCAGAGGAGGAAAGGCATAAACTGATAGGTTTTTCCAGATGAAGGATATAGCATCCACTTTCCAAGCTAGCTTGTGGGGAATCCTTGTGCATAATTTGTCCAATTGATGGTTCAGGGGGGAGGCAAACAGGTCTATATCTGGGCTCCCCCACTTGCTTGTCAACATGTTGAAAATCCTTGGTTCCAGTTTCCACTCGTGTGGGTCCATGAGGTTTCTGCTTAGTCCGTCTGCCAGTGTATTTAGTTTTCCTGGCAGGAATTGAGCTTGTAGATTCACTTGGTAGCTCATGTGTTCCACAATGTCATGGCTAGTCTTATCCAGAGGGGGCAAGAATGTGTACCCCCCTGCTTGTTTATGTACCACACGACAGTGGTGTTGTCCGCCTTTACCATTAGTTGTCCTGGAAGAATCTGGTCCTTGAAGGCTGTCAGAGCATTCTGTACAGCTAACATTTCCTTTTGACTTATGTGCAGGTGCATTTGATTTGTGTTCCATTTGCCCTGAATGCATTTCCCTGCCAGGTGAGCCTCCCATTCATAGTCTGATGCGTCTGTTGTTAAGGTATGGGTGGCAGGGGGTAGTGTGAATGGTAGGCCCCTGTTTTGGTGGCAGGCCTCTTCCCACCAAAGCCACTCTAGGCGTAGGCAAGGTATGACAGGAATCATTGCTTCTAGATACTGTGAATGTTGACACCATAAGCTTACCATTGTAGTTTCCTCATATAGGTTCATAGGTTCATACTAGGCTATCTGCCCTAGGGCATTTACAAGCCTAGCCAGAGTGTGTTTGGCTTTCGCCACCCATTTTAAAATGAATTTTGCTTGCCCTTTTTCGAGGTTAGTATACTGTGCATCTGTCTAACAGTGACACAGAAGTGATACACAGAGTAAATCTAAGATCTCCCATCCACTCATCAAGATTCCTCTTGAAGAGAGGAAATGAGGGACTCTGCCTAACCTGGACTGGGATTTTATTCCAGAGTGAAGGGAGCCTCTGGGTTATGAATCTGTCCCTCCAACATGTCCTATTTATTTCAGTGCTGAGGTTCAAGTCTCTCGAGCGCGTAGCTCGATGGGATTTGGATTTTCTGAGGTGCAGCATGTCCATTAATTCCGGATTGGACATGGCTTTATACGTCAGGCACAGATCGCCTGTGAGCAGGCGGTATGCCACTGAGTAGAGCTGGAGTTTCTTTAACTGGCAGCATATGGCATCTGTTTGAGCCCTTTGATCCTCTTGGTGAGGTACTTTTGGGGTCTTTGCAGTTGCTGCCGGTGTCTGGTAAGGTACATCCCAAAAGGGGCATTGTACTCAATTATGGGCCTGATGAGGGATAAGTAAAGAGGCACGATGACCTCCCCTGATCTAGATGTGAATCCCTTCATGATTAGGTGGGCTAAATAAAATGATTTTATAACCACTTTGGCCACGTGGTTGTCGAATGAGAGATTGCTATCAACTTGGGTCCCCAGGTCCCTAATTACTTCTTCCATACTTAATGGATTACCATCTATGTGGTAATTTGTGGGCACTTTGTTTTTGCCGAAGGGGATAACTATACACTTTTTGGCATTTAGCTTGAGGCCATGGCTCTGGCACCAGTTGTCTGTTTCTATGAGGCCCTTTTGTAGGATGCTTGTGCCGGCTGGAGAGTCGATTATGGCGCCCAGTTTGCAGTAATCTGCGAACTTGGTCAGCCACAGTCCTTCCGTGTTGGCCTGTACCTCCGAGAAATATATACCAAACAAGAGAGGTCCCAGGACTGAGCCTTGTGGGATGCCACTTGTAACTAGTTTGGAGTCTGACATGGCTCCAGCAATTCTAACCATGTGGGTTCTGTCCTTGAGCCAGTTTGCAATCCATCTAGTGACATAGGAGTTTATGTTTAAGCTGGTGAGCTTATGTATAATGCCCGAGTGGGGAATTGTAGGTTTTTGCGAGGTCCAGGTAGGCTGTGTGGACCATCTTCCCCTCGTGAATGGCCTTGGTGACTGTTTCAAAGAACTCGACTAGGTTTAAGAGGCAGGATCTGCCCTTAACAAAGCCGAACTGGGTAGGATCCAGTGTCTGTAGGTCCCCAATATCTTTATGAGGTCCATGATGATCCTTTCCATAGCTTTGCAGAACAAGCTAGTCAGGCTTATGAGGCGATAGTTTCCAGGATCCGTTGAGGTACCACTTTGTGGAGAGGGACCACTGTTGCTGTGCGCCACTCTTTGGGTACATATCCTGTAGTAAGGCTGAGATTGAACAGTAGTTTTATGTTTGGGTTTAGTTCTTCTTGGAGTTCATGTAGGACGCAGCCCGGGACACCGTCTTGTCCCATTGATGCTGTTTTTTTTTGCTTTGGAGAGGGCGGCTCTTACCTGAGCATCTGAGATGTCAGGGGGGGCAGCACTCTGCTGGGATAGATATTTGCCCTTTTGGTGGGAAGGGGGAGAAGTTTGCGCTGAACCTGTCAGCTAGGATGTTGGCAATGTCTATGGGTTTGGTGTATTTTTTGTCATTTTGGACTAATTCTGAGCATATCTGGGAATTCCCACCCAGGTTCCTAACATAACTAAAGAAAGCCTTGTGATTATCCTTAGTGTCCAGTGCAATTTTTCTCTCGAAGCTGGCCTTAGACGATTTTATGAGTGACCGTAGTTTTTTGCTAATACTGATCAGAGATGCCTTCCCTTTTTGGGATTTTGCTCTATCATGTAGTAGCTTCCTCCTTCTATTGTATAGTTTGTTTATGGCTGGGGTCCACCAGACAGGACGCCTGCCTTTGGAGGATTGGGTCTTGGTTTTATTTGGGATTGCATGATCCATGCATTCCTGAAGGTGTTCATAGAATGCGTTTATAAAGGAATCTGCTGTCTGGGCCATATTTTCCACAGGCCCAGGGGCTTTGAAGGATTCCACCTCGGTTTTGAGGAGTGTGAAATTTGCTTTAGAGAAGTTTTTCACTGTGGTTTTCTGGGCAGGGTTAGGGTCGGGATGTGAATATCTAGTGTGATTAGTTTATGGTCTGATCTTACCAGTGAGGGATACACTTCTGGTCTGGAGCATAGAGTCCCCATGTTGGTGATGATCAGGTCCAGTATGTTTTCCCCTCTTGTGGAGTGGTAACAAGCTGTTCCATAGCATTTGAGTTTATAAATTCTAGGAACCTTTGGGCTAGGGTGTTGGAGCTAGAGTAATGCTCCCAGTCTATGTTTGGGTAGTTGAAGTCGCCCAATATAATGGTGTTTGAATAGACCTTCATATTTTCCAGTGTTCTCAGGAAGGCCGAGTGGGGTTCCTGGGTTTGGGAGGGTGGTCTGTAGCAGGCTATAAACTGGAAGGCAGTTTTACCCACTGTTAGTTGCACATGGATAGTCTCTGATGCTTCAGCTGTGCCACCAACCTGGAGGTGTGGGTATCTTTGACGAATATTGATACTCCTCCTTTTGTGGTTCAGTCCAAGTTTTAGGGCGAAAAACATGGTATGAGGTATAACCTGGTAGTGCTGGGGTGCTCTCGAGTCTTGAACCAGGTTTCTGTTACTGCACAGATATCGATGTTCTCCATGCTAAGGAGAGTTTCGAGTGCATGCATCTTGAGGTTTAGACTTCTGGCATTGAGTAGCATTACTCTTAGTTTCTTATCCCTTGTGATACCTATGGAGGTGGGTTTGTCTTTTGAGCCTTGCCTAAAAAAGGCACTATGGGGGTGGCAAGAGCCTTTGCCAATATCCGAAAGCCCAGGGGTGACAGGTGCAAGCCGTCCCTAGCGAAGCATCGTGGCTTGTCGAGCATGTCATCCCAGGCTGACAGGCACTGGATCCCCTTTGCATGACACCAATACTTAAGCCAATTGTTGAAATTGATCATCTTGTCTTCATACTGTGGCATCATTCTTGGGGAGGGTAAGATGCTACTCAAGGTCAGGGTCATACCGGCCTGGGCTACATGCTCAGAAGCTCCTCTATGTCTCTTTTCATGTAGTCCAGGGAGGTACGTCTCAGGTCATTCACACCAGCATGGACAATGACTGAGTCATATTTGTACTTGCCTTGGAGTGACCTGAGTGCTTGTGTTATGTGGTGGATCCTAGCGCCTGACAGGCAGCTCACCGTGACCTTCTCCTTGTTCAGCCTGGTGAGTGGGACGTCAGTGTGCCTGACGATAGAGTCACCTATTACAAGTGTATCAGGTGTGTTGTTTAGCCTTAAGGGTTGTGACTGTTCGGCACACTGGCTTTGTGAGCTATGTGTTGCACGTGTTTTGTTTTGGGGTAGCGGTTGCTTGGGTGTCTGCTTTGGAGGTCTCTGTTACTTAGACAGATTTTTATTTAGAGCCCCCGAGTATGTTTTTGTGTGTTTACGTGTTTGGTTTGCTGTCCTGGTAGATCTATGTGAGACTGGAATTGTAGTGAGTGTGGTTTCCTTCTCCTCCTGACTGGTTACACCAGTACTGAGTTGAGAGAGCTTAGCCTCCAGTTTGGCTATATGGTTGCATCTCTCACGTGTTGGAATTTGTTGGGAGGAGGAGAGGGTTGTCTGTGTACATGAGGCAGTTGTAACATTGCCTCAAGATTCCCAGATTCACCAGATGGACCGGAGAGGAGAGTGACAACTGACCTTTGGACATGCTAGAATAGTATTGGGGATTCCTTTATAATTGAAAAAAGGGCCAATGAGGAACAAGGTACTCAAGGGGAGTTTGTGAGGGTGTAGCGCTTTTAATTTCTTAGTGCTGACTTATATAATTGCTTTAGTGAGCAAGTGCCAGGCTTTAGAGTAGGAATAGGGTGTTTATTATGAGAACGAGATCAGTTCTAAGGGAAAAAGTGAAGAGCAGACTTTGTGGAGCCGAGAATGGTTTAAACCCAATTAAGCGGTGTTGCCCGATGCTGCGCTATGCGCTAAATCGCACAAAGCCGCGCTAAACCGGGTTTTATTCAGGGGGGACTTGAAAGAGCTAGAAATTGGCCCAAAACGGCCAATAGACTGCTAGATTCTTGTGCTGGGAACACTCCTCCAGGGATAGATAGGCTGCTCTAAGCTCCCCACTGTCACTGGTGAACAAAGAAGCCTCCCTTTATCCAAGAAAGGAAATAGGCAACACAGGAACTTTCCAAAAGTCCAGAATACAGCAAAGCCTGTATTTGGACTACTCTAGGTCAGGAAAGACGGGAAACAAGGATAGTTTTTTTTTTTTTTTGTTTTTCTTTTTTGCAGCAAACAGCAGGAAAATGCAATAAATATGTAACACAGGCTAGCACACTTGAGTATGCAGCCTTGCATATGGAATTAGAAGAATGCAGGAGCCCATGAACCCCAAGGCTTGCAGTATTTACCTTGCAGATAGCTGGGTTTTTGTGGCCACTTGTTTGAAGTAGATTGTCAAATGAATCCGCTTTTCTGGCATGAGGAAAGCCATCTGGGAAGTTGTATTCAAGCTTTCTCCCAGAAATATAACTTGTTGACAGGGTACCAGGTGTGATTTCTTTTCATTTATGGTGTACCCCAGACAAGTCAGCACCCTTTGAACAAAGGCCAGATGATTCAAAAGTATGTCCTGGCTTTCTGCCTGAATTAGACAATCGTCCAGGTATGGGTATATTTGAATATTTCTTTGCCTGCAAAATGCAATGACTGAAGCTAGGCACTTTGTGAATACCCTGGGCGCAGTAGATAAGCCAAAGGGCAGTGCAGAGAACTGATAGTGCATGTAGCCTGCTTTGAAGCGTAGGTATCTTCTGCAAGACTCCCTGATAGGGATGTGCAGGTATGCTTCTTTTAAGTCTAGTGTTGCCAACCATGCATCTTTGCCTAGCATAGGACGCAGCTGGTGAAGAGTCTGTATATTGAAATTTGGACTCACCAGAAAGGTGTTTAGAGTAGAAAGGTCCAGGATAGGATGCCATGTATTGCCTTTTCTGAGTAATAGGAAAAGTCTCAAATAGAAACCTTGTCCCGTTTCCTCTTCTGGTACCAACTGAATAGCCCCCATGCTTAAGTGAGAGAGAACTTGATTTTGGGCCTCTGTCCACTGATTTGGGGGTAGATCTGGCCACCCACTTGGTGATGGTAACATGCGGAAGTGAAATCTGTATCCTTGGGACACTATATTTAAAACTCATTTGTCCTGGGTAATGAGTTCCCAGTTTTTGGCCTGCAGACCAATCTTTCCGCCTAAAAGAGCATTCAGTTGGGAAGTGCTTTGACGTTTTAAAAACAAGTCATTGAGACAATTTTCCATAGGGGGATAGGGTTACCACCTGTCCCACTTTGCGAGGGACAGTCCTTCTTTGGGCGTTTGTGTCCTGACCAAAAATATT
Source organism: Protopterus annectens (assembly GCF_019279795.1). Classification (NCBI taxonomy): domain Eukaryota; kingdom Metazoa; phylum Chordata; order Ceratodontiformes; family Protopteridae; genus Protopterus; species Protopterus annectens. Next base: position 528,299,583 of record NC_056733.1, read on the forward strand.
AAAAATGGCAAATGTCCTGAGATTGTAGGACATAATTATGTCCCATATTTTATGTAATAGTTGCATAAAATAGTTATTTCTGTGTCTAAAATATCTAAATGTTACAAGAAACAGGATAAGCAACGAAACTGCTACAAGAAAAAGTTTTTATTTAGGCAAAAAAGTAAAGTTCTATCCTTTGTACTGACCGTGGGTATGTGTCGGCCTGTAAAAATCTGATGTGTGTCCCGAAAATGTCCCACTATGGCCATTTGAAAAGGTGGCAACCCTATAGGGGGAGTCTCACTACTCCCAGATTTGGGTGCAGAAATCCCCCACTGCTTAGTCTTGTGTGTCCCCTGGGACTGAAATCTGGGGTTTCTGCTGTGTCTGGGTTTGGCTTGAAAAGACCTTGAAGGGGCTGGAAAGGACCAATTCTTAGAGGGCCAATGCCTACTAAATCTAGGAGGCTGAACTTGCAAGAATTCTTTAACAGTTTGCATAGATTTAGCTTTATCTTCCATCTTTTTAAGAACTTCCTCAGCTTTGTTGTCAAACAGGCGGTTCTGATTTAAGGGAGCATCCAACAGTTTAGCTTTAACATGATCAGGCAAAGATTGCTCCTTAAGCCAAGCATGCCTTCTGAGCACAGACCCAGTAACAGCAGCCCTGCAAGAGGCCTCTAATGAATCAGATCCACATTGCAAAGTATGTTTACCAACCTGTTCAGCAGAATGCATTAAATCCTGTAATTCTTTATTTTCAGCACAGTCAGGAATCAACATAATTTTCTGTTTAAGCAACCCAATAACATGTTGTTGATACGTTAACATATGAAACTGGCAGTTTAAAGCCCTAATGGCCAGGGATGCAGAAGTGTAAACCTTCTTACCCCATCTATCCAGCGCCCTGCAGTCTCTATCAGAAGGGGTAGGATTTTTAGCAGTAAAGCCTTAATGCCCTTGGGTCCCTGTGAAACAGTCTCTGAATCCGCAATAGGATTTTTAAAAAGAAACTTGTGTGAATCAGGAACCCTGTAATAGCAGCAGGCAAAGAATCAGGGGCCAAACTAGATTCCGAAAAGGCATCAACAATGACTAGTACAGGAGGTATAGCTAAAGGCCTATGCTGAGGCAGGAGTAAGAAATCCCCAAGCCTCTTTTCTGAATCAGAAAAATCCTGGCTTTCCCAGTGGAAATGCTCCCTTAGAGTATGTAAGGTTTCACCAAAAGAAAAATCCTCTGGAGGGGAAGCAGAGGGAATAGAGTCCTCTGCATCAGAATCCTCATAAGTAGATGAGGGCAAATCTAGATCATCAGAAGAATCAGAAAAATCAGAATCCTGGTCAGAAGATTCATAAACAACTTCAGTCCTAGGTCCCTCAGAAGGGGGAGGTTGGCTTACCCTGATTAAAGTTATAAGATCTTCAGCCATACTTATTTGTTTTTTAGGCATAGAGACCAGAGTATGTGGCCAGGGTGTTGGTTTCTCAGGCATGGTTCGAGATTTAGGCCTAAATTAAGAAGGAGGCGTCAATTTAATATGCTAGTCCGTAGGCCTGAATACACCCTCAGAAGCTGGTGCCTGCACAGCGGCTCCAGACCCATCCAAGGTAGAGACATCCGCAGGTTCCACAGTTGAAGCATCTCGTGGTATACCGCACTACGAATGGGTCTCAGTAGACGCCTAAGAATCAGAAGTAGCGGGTATCAGGGGCTGCGAAAGTGCCTCACTGAGTACCGGCGAACTGGCAACTGGCTTAGGAGAAGCATTGTTGGCAGCTTTGGACCTAGGCGGCCTCTGTCTTTATCTTTGCGTTTTTTCTGAATCCCGGTAGTCAGACGGCTAACAGACGACATTTCTGGATAATTAAACCGAGAACCGAAATATTTAGAGGCGAAAATATACCGACAACGGACAGTGCGCTGATTAAATAAATAAATAAAGCACAAAACCGACAGCAAGGTACGTTGTGGTCAGGGCCCAGGCAAGGAATACAGTATGAATGAAAATCTTTGTGAGGTATTTGCTTTCCACAAGTAATGCAATTAACTTTTACTGACATCGGTATGGAGCAAGAAAAAGTTTCCCCAACCGGGTACTTAGCTTTAGTTGAAGACTTTGGTTCTGAAACTCGAAAACGAAAATTTCAGGAGTCTGCCGACCGGCACTTGCGAACTGCTTCTGCTTTGGGCACCACAAAGCAAGAAAGACTGATGTAATGGCGTCGGCTGCATGTTTTTTACCCCTGACGACCTGACGTCATGGAAGAAGGGACAACATCCGACGCAGGACCCAAGACTTTGTTAATCAGGCCTACTGAGGGCTACTGCAAGCAGATAACCCAAATGTAATGACTGCAACAGTGAAACATGAAGAACATCTATATACAATGGGAGAAAGCCCTGCAACAGATTGAATATTTTACAATGAGATTGCGAGAAAGGCTCAGCAAAAAACAAACATACATAAAAATATTTTACAGTTACTGATAAGCAATTCTATACAAGGGGAGAAAATCCCCACAACATATAAAAACACAGACTGAAATAGTTTACAGATTTATTAAGAATACAATACATATTGCAAATAGCAAGACACACTGTTGAAGTGGATAACTTGTGTCAAGAAAACCAATACGTAGGTATTCAAAATATATTTCTAATAATGGATGGAGCCGAAAACTAATAGATCGTTCTGCTGCCAAAATAGACAAAGTAGTAGAATGAGATGAGAAGGAGGGTACTTTTCCATTAAACCCCTACCACTTCGCACTGCTATGTTTTCAAGTTATTTGTACTAAGTAAATCTCTACAACTGAGAAACAAGTTGCCTTTCTTACCTTACATCTAAATTAATGTACTGTCATTGCAGAAATAGCTGAAGTACACAGTTAAACCCCTACCAGTTTTCGGACGTTTTCTTGAGGCATATTTCACCCAGAAACAAGTTACCTTCCTCCTTACCTTACATATAAAGTACCGTGGTGTCATAGCAGCACCCACAATGTGCCCAGTAAGGACTCCTTCTGCAATTTGTATGGGGTTACATGGATTGGTAACATATCTAAAAATTATTGTAGATTCACTTCTTTTCCATTAACACTCAGAAATAATCAATGTAATGTGCATGTAGAGTGGAAATTAGGAAATAACTGCAGAGTACTTCCGGACTACAGATGCTCTACGGTTAGAACATTAACGAAATAATAGTTGTTAAAGCAATGCAAGCCAGAATAGCATAATATCATAATAGGAACACTATACTTTAGTGACTGCCTCAGCTATTCTACAAAACAAATAAGATTAGTTTGGGAACCTGATGCCAAGAGCATCCTTATGCTGGCTGCTGCCAGTGCATATTGCAAAGTGCATTCTGTAAGTGCATGTACCTTTTGTTTATGCTGTGTGCATCATTCCATGTTTACATTTGGTCCACAAAGCAAGCTTAGGTGCTAGAACCTCAATTTTGCCTCGGTCCCTTCCATCATATGTCCCATGCTTGTATACAAACATATAGCCTATCGTGAAGTGTACGCAGCTCGTCATACTTTGTTCTTCTATACCGAGAAACGCACTTCCTTTTTAGCACTTGTTCCACCTCAGTATTCATCTTGAAATTGTTTTTGAAAAGTACCTTAGCTTGCTGTATTGCCTTCAACCTCTTACCCCCAAAATCAAGAAAGCCAAAAGTAATCATGGACAAAGGCTCAGATCAGGACACCTAACTTGTTTCCGCTACTGAAATAACACGAAAACATAGCAGTGCGAAGTGGTAGGGGTTTAATGGAAAAGTACCGAGAAGGAGTAATAAGCAGGAGTGAAAATTAAAGGCATGGAGAGAGAGCTATTATTAGAAAGATGAGAATGTTATGGAAGAACATAAGAGAAGAAAATAAACAGTATGAAGTGTTGGCTGAAGAGGTAGAAGAGCATACATCAGTAGTATGGTACCATTAAAGTCACAGCTTCTTTCCGATGTTGGGCCATTATTACCTGCTAAGCCATGGTGGTATTAGTGAATTTAGCGTGAGAAAGGCATAGCTATAGTGAGTAAGTAGTCATGAATCTGTTTTGAGGGTTGTGAATATACAGATTCAGGCTTTTTTTTTTTTTTTTTAGATTGGTCTTGAAATTGGAAAGGTTGCTAGTATGTTTAAGGGATAAGGGGATATAGTTTCAGGAGTGGGCTACATAGCTGGAACAGAGTTTCCTGCTGACAGGTGTGGTTTTGTAGGTAGTGAGCAGCATTTTGTTTCCGGATCGAAGTGGCCTAGCAGGGGTGTATTGTGTGCAATAAGTCTAGTATGGATTTGCTTTGTTCTGGCATGTATATTAATTTGTGGACTATGAGTAGTTGTGTGTAAGTGAGTTGCTTGAGTAACTCAAGCCACTCAATCTGCTTTAGGGCTAAGCAGTGATGGGTTCTGTTTGATGAGTTAGTGGCAAATTTTGCTGTTTAGCAGTACTGGGGAATCATAGTAATGTGGGGAGCAGGACTGTTGAAGCAAAAAGAGTTCCCTGGATAAATCGGATAAGTATTTTTTTTCTATACAGTGTCCCTAACTTTTGGTGATTTTTTTTAAAGAAAAGTTTTACAATATTTTCGCAGAAAATAAGAAATTCACCATCACATACTGTTATACAGTGTTAGGAATACAACGAATCATCAAGGTACTCTTACACAGTTAGCACATTAAGAGTCTTGTTATTTCGATGGCAACATATCAATGCTATCCCAACCACTAAAATTCTCAGTATGATTTACAGATCTTATTCTGATCACTTCTTTTTTAGTTTTAAATAGTACTGCTGCTAAATTTAAAAATTGCCTGAATGTGGGGGCCAAGTTTGATTTCCAATTATTTACAGTATCTTTTCTAGCAACTGCCAAGTCTCCAAAACATTTTTTTGATGTTTGGCTTTTACAGATACAGGAAGTAGAACATTCATTGGTATTACTGATCTAGATAAAGAACAATTCTCAGACCATAGCCCTTTAAAAACATACTTGTCTCTTCCCAATATACATTTAATTTTTCACAATCCAGAAACATGCATGTCCAATCAGCTTTTACATCGTTGCTACATCTCCAACAAACTGAAGGAGTCATTTAGTCATTTACTAAACTTAAGTGATTTTATAGGGAGTAACAGTCTGTGTACACATTTCCACATAAAAACTTTCTAACAGCCCTGTGTTTCTTATGCTTAGTCAAACACTCTGCTTGTGCTGTGCTAATGAGGTCATAACAAGGCTGAAATATGCATATCCACAGCTAGTGGGGGTTTGGCTTTACTGGCCTGAAATTGTCCACTATAAAGGCTTAAAAAGAAAAAAAGTCACGGGCATTCAGAATTGCCATATAGCTGAAACACCTGATGTTCGTAAGTTGTAATGTTGCATATATCCCACGTGCCTCTGATACAAGAGGTTTGAGAGGTCACTCACTGGAAGTTCTAGCTTGGCTGGAGTTTTCATTTAGTTTTTAAGCTCCTCAGTTAAGATAAACTGCCAATTACATGTTGTAATGTTCTTAATTTTGTGCACTTCTTTGTTATAAGGTATAACAAATGCACCCTGCTTCACTACCGCATTATTTCGCATGAGCTTCATTAAAGGTTACAATTGTATTACTCCCAAAAATGTGTGCGCAACGACTACTTCCTTGACAGATGGTACTTTTTAAATTCTCTAATAAATCATGTGGATACTCTCTCTCAATGAACACAGAAATCATTTTGTTCATTTCAAGATGAAACTTTATCTTCAGAGATAAGTGGGCCATCTGCCCTTTGACTATATATTTTTTGAAAAGTAGGGTGGCAGCTGTAACATTGTAGGTATGCACTGGAGAAAGTGTCCTTGAAAATTGTTGAACAATATCTTACGTTCAATAAATCTTTGTAAATAGTAACATCTAAGTAATTAATACACTCTGGGGATACAGTGTAGGTAAAGAGCAAATGATCAGTAGTCCCACTGAGGTATGATACAAAATCCATATCATCCTTATTCCCTTTCCAGAACATAAGAATGCCATCTAGGTATCTGAAATAGACATGCTTTACTAAAAAAAAGGGAATCTGAAGACAAACGGTCTCTCCTAAGCTGTCAATGCTGTATTGGCAAAAACAAGGGCACATTTGGCTCCCATCTTTACACCAGTCTTCTGATGTAAGAACTCACCTTCAAAGACGATGAATGTCCATAAATGCTCTAATTACAGTGATGTCCTTGTGATCAAAGGATGTCAATTCACACAGCATTTCTGTAAACAACTCTAATCCCTCTTTTTGTGGGATTGCAGAAAATAAATTAACTACATGGATAATCACAAACAAAATATTAGCATCAAAAGTAAGCTCATTAAGTTTTGCCAGTAAATGCCAAGAATCACATAAAACGTGCTCACAGCCATTAAAAATGTTTTTGATCACAGGGACATCACTGTGTAATTAGGGAATTTAAGGACATGGGGTACCTAAAAACAACTCTGTCTTTGAAAATGATTTTTTTTATATTATATAAACACTGCTTATTTGTATTTTTATGTACTGTATGACAATAGGTTGAATCAGATGATTTATGGTTTTGTCTAACAGTAATTAATTAATTTAATTCAATGTTTGGCAAGCAACTCTTTTTTTTTTTTTTTTTTTTTTTTTTAAGTGAGCTGCCTTTTTTTTGATACACTCTGAAAGAAAGAATATTGTTTTAGTGTTTTACAGTTAATAAAGTTCATTCCTTGGTGAGTCGCACTGTTCCCTGTCTGCACTTAGGTTAATTGTTTTGGATTCATGTCTGATCTTGAAGTTTGACTAACTGATTTAAATAAAAAATATCAGCAACCAGGACACGAGCCAAAATGAAATAAAATTCAACTTTTAATTTTAATACTATATATGTAACAAAAATTAATAAAAACCATCAAGCGCTTTCGTCTCTGCATTCAGAGACTTTAAAGTCAGTGTTGGACCTTTTATTGCGTTTGTCAGTGTGGATATTAATTTCAATCTACTACTATCTAAAAAGTTCCAGAAATCTGCATCAAAATTATTATTACTTATAATTAACTTATATAACTTGGACAAGTTTCCTTTGTACGTCAATTTACCTTCATGGTAACTTTCAGGTTAACATCAATTGTCATGTGTAGCAGCCTGGTATAGGGGATGACTTCTATGGGGTGTTATCATAGGTTCATAGGTTCATACTAGGCTACCTGCCCTAGGGCATTTATAAGCCTAGCCAGAGTGCGTTTGGCTTTCGCCACCCATTTTAAATTAATTTTGCTATGCCCTTTTTCGAGGTTTGTATACCGTGCCTCTGTCTAACAGTGACACAGAAGTGATACCCCGGGTAAACCTACGATCTCCCATCCACTCATCAAGATTCCTCTTGAAGAGAGTCAATGAGGGACTCTGCCTAACCTGGACTGGGATTTTATTCCAGAGTGAAGGGAGCCTCTGGGTTATGAATCTGTCCCTCCAGCATGTCCTATTTATTTCAGTGCTGAAGTTCAAGTCTCTCGGCGTAGCTCGATGGAATTTGGATTTTCTGAGGTGCAGCATGTCCATTAATTCCGGGTTGGACATGGCTTTATACGTCAGGCACAGATTGCCTCTGAGCAGGCGGTATGCCACTGAGTAGAGCTGGAGTTTCTTTAACTGGGCAGCATATGGCATCTGTTTGAGCCCTTTGATCCTCTTGGTGAGGTACTTTTGGGGTCTTTCCAGTTGCTGCAGGTGTTTGGTAAGGTACATCCCAAAAGGGGCATTGTACTCGATTATGGGCCTGATGAGGGATGAGTAAAGAGGCACGATGACCTCCCCTAATCTAGATGTGAATCCCTTCATGATTAGGTGGGCTATATAAAATGTTTTTCTAACCACTTTGGCCACGTGGTTGTCAAATGAGAGATTGCTATCAACTTGGGTCCCCAGGTCCCAAATTACTTCTTCTGTACTTAATGGATTACCACCAATGTGGTAATTTGTGGGCACTTTGTTTTTGCCAAAGGGGATGACTATACACTTTTTGGCGTTTAGCTTGAGGCCATGGCTCTGGCACCAGTTGTCTTTTTCTACGAGGCCCTTTTGGAGGATGCTTGTGTCGGCTGGAGAGTCGATTATGGCGCCCAGTTTGCAGTCATCTGCGAACTTGGTCAGCCACAGTCCTTCCGTGTTGGCCTGTACCTCCGAGAAATATATACCAAACAAGAGCGGTCCCAGGACTGAGCCTTGTGGGATGCCACCTGTAACTGGTTTGGAGTCTGACATGGCTCCAGCAATTCTAACCATGTGGGTTCTGTCCTTGAGCCAGTTTGCAACCCATCTAGTGACATAGGGGTTTATATTTAAGCTGGTGAGCTTATCTATAATGCCCGAGTGGGGTATTGTATCGAAGGCTTTTGCGAGGTCCAGATAGGCCGTGTGGACCACCTTAACTTCGTCAATGGCCTTGGTGACTGTTTCAAAGAAGTCAACCAGGTTTAAGAGGCAGGATCTGCCCTTAAAGCTGAACTGGGTAGGATCCAGTGTCTGTAGGTCCCCAATATCTTTATTTATGAGGTCCATGATGATCCTTTCCATAGCTTTGCAGACCAAGCTAGTCAGGCTTATGGGGCGATAGTTTCCAAGATCTAAAATCCAAAAAATAGAGGCAGACACTCCAGGACAATCGAAGCCAACCAGGAACTCAATGCAAGAAGTGAAGTAAAATTTCCTTTATTACTAGTAGACAGTAAGCGCTTTCACGTTGCTCAGAACGCTTCTTCAGACTTCAATAACAATCATGTCAGCATTAATTCTATATATATGCAAAAATAACCAATCATGTTCAAGTAATTTAAAACATCCAATAAGACATACAGAAATAGTCACATGAAAAACACTCCTCAGTAAATTCTTGCTTTTCATAACATAAAAATACATGTAAAATACACATGGACTCCTTAAAAACCAAGTGAAAAACACTTAGTATTTAAATAATATTGATATATATACACTCTAAAAATTCTTAAATAAAAATTCTTATATAAAAAGATACAATAATTTATTATCAATCTATATATGAAAAGTGTAATTTATCTTGTGTAATGATTTAGATAATCATGATATATATACTCTAAAAATTCTTATATAAAAGGATATAATAATTCATTGTCAATCTATATATGAAAAGTGTAATCCATAAACATATATAAATAAAAACATGTGAGTAAAAAGTAGAAAATACATATATATGTGTGTGTAAGAAAGGGGAGAAGGAGTGGAAAGGAAAGAAAAGAAAGAAAGAAGGATGATGGCAAAATGAAAATTAAAAGAAAGGAAAAGGGAGAGAAAGAAGAAGCGTGAAGAAAGAAGTGTCTATTGATATTAACGTCTATAAGGTCTCTCTGCTAAAAATGGTTTCAATGACAACTTGTCATTGAGGCCATGCCCTCTGTCCGCTCTAAGCTTAATAATCCATCTATTCTCTTCTTGCTCTGTCCTATTACTAATATTGCCTAGTCTATTTGTTGTCTCTTGACGTCCTATAACCATAAAGCTAAAAACGTGTGTGGATCCATTCTGCAACACGTCTTGCCAAAGCATTAGTCTCATTCTCTCTATTTATTGCATAAATGTGTTCCCTGATCCTCTCCCTTAGAGTTCTATTGGTCTTGCCAACATAAAAACTCTGACATTTCTTACACACTGCTATATATATAACATTTCTAGATCTGCAGTCCGCATAATCATTAAATTCATATGTAATGTCATTATCTGGGTGTACAAATATGTTGGAGTTCATAATAAAGTTACACTGATTGCAAGTCCTACAGGCATAAGTGCCTTTTCTCTGTGAACTGATCTTATTACTCCTACTTTTCTCATAGCACAAATGACGTTTGAGAGATTTGGTATTCTTATAACTAATAGCAGGTCTATCACCCACCAATCCCTTAATGTTATCATCTAACAGCAGAATGTTCCAATTTTTATTTATTATATCAACAACGGAACTATTGGTATTTGTATATGGAATCAATAGGCACACATCAAGATCCAGTGATAGGAGGAAGAGGTTATTGATTCCATATACAAATACCAATAGTTCCGTTGTTGATATAATAAATAAAAATTGAAACATTCTGCTGTTAGATGATAACATTAAGGGATTGGTGGGTGATAGACCTGCTATTAGTTATAAGAATACCAAATCTCTCAAACGTCATTTGTGCTATGAGAAAAGTAGGAGTAATAAGATCAGTTCACAGAGAAAAGGCACTTATGCCTGTAGGACTTGCAATCAGTGTAACTTTATTATGAACTCCAACATATTTGTACACCCAGATAATGACATTACATATGAATTTAATGATTATGCGGACTGCAGATCTAGAAATGTTATATAGTCAGAGTTTTTATGTTGGCAAGACCAATAGAACTCTAAGGGAGAGGATCAGGGAACACATTTATGCAATAAATAGAGAGAATGAGACTAATGCTTTGGCAAGACATGTGTTGCAGAATGGGTCCACACACGTTTTTAGCTTTATGGTTATAGGACGTCAAGAGACAACGAATAGACTAGGCAATATTAGTAATAGGACAGAGCAAGAAGAGAATAGATGGATTATTAAGCTTAGAGCAGACAGAGGGCATGGACTCAATGACAAGTTGTCATTGAAACCGTTTTTAGCAGAGAGACCTTATAGACGTTAATATCAATAGACACTTCTTTCTTCACGTTTCTTTCTTTCTCTCCCCTTTTCCTTTTCTTCACGTTTCTTTCTTTCTCTCCCCTTTTCCTTTTCTTTTTAATTTTCATTTTGCCATCATCCTTCTTTCTTTTTCTTTTCTTTTCCTTTCCACTCCCCCCCTTCTCCCCCCCCCCTTTCTTACACACACATATATATGTATTTTTCTACTTTTTTACTTCACATGTTTTTTATTTATATATGTTTATGGATTACACTTTTCATATATAGATTGACAATGAATTATTATATCCTTTTATATAAGAATTTTTAGAGTATATATATCATGATTATCTAAATCATTACACAAGATGAATTACACTTTTCATATATAGATTGATAATAAATTATTGTATCTTTTTATATAAGAATTTTTATTTAAGAATTTTTAGAGTGTATATATATCAATATTATTTAAATACTAAGTGTTTTTCACTTGGTTTTTAAGGAGTCCATGTGTATTTTACATGTATTTTTATGTTATGAGAAGCAAGAATTTACTGAAGAGTGTTTTTCATGTGACTATTTCTGTATGTCTTATTGGATGTTTTAAATTACTTGAACATGATTAGTTATTTTTGCATATATATAGAATTAATGCTGATAAGATTGTTATTGAAGTCTGAAGAAGCGTTCTGAGCAACGCGAAAGCGCTTACTGTCTACTAGTAATAAAGGAAATTTTACTTCACTTCTTACATTGAGTTCCTGGTTGGCTTCCATTGTCCTGGAGTGTCTGCCTCTATTTTTTGGATTTTGATATTACTTTGTTTGAGGTGGCACCTTATCCTGTTGGTGTTTGGTTTATCAGTATTTGTGAGTTTCCAGGATCTGTTGAGGCACCACCTTTGTGGAGAGGGACCACTGTTGCAGTACGCCACTCTTTGGGTACATATCCTGTAGTAAGGCTGAGATTGAACAGTAGTTTTATGTTTGGGTTTAGCTCTTCTTGGAGTTCATGTAGGACGCAGCCTGGGACACTGTCTGGTCCCATTGATGCTGTGTTTTTTGCTTTGGAGAGGGCGGCTCCCACCTGAGCATATGAGATGTCAGGGGGGCAGCACTCTGCTGGGATAGATATTTGCCCTTTTGGTGGGGGGGGGGGAGAAGTTTGAGCTGAACCTGTCAGCTAGGATGTTGGCAATGTCTGTGGGTTCGGTGTATTTTTTGTCATTTTGGACTAATTCTGAGCATATCTGGGAATTCCCACCCAGGTTCCTAACATAACTAAAGAAAGCCTTGTGATTATCCTTAGTGTCCTGTGCAATTTTTCTCTCGAAGCTGGCCTTTGACGATTTTATGAGTGCCCTTAGTTTTTTGCTAATACTGATCAGAGATGCCTTCCCTTTTGGGATTTTGCTCTATCATGTAGTAGCTTCCTCCTTCTATTGTATAGTTTGTTTATGGCTGGGGTCCACCAGACAGGTCGTCTGCCTTTGGAGGATTGGGTCTTGGTTTTATTTGGGATTGCATGATCCATGCATTCCTGAAGGTGTTCATAGAATGCATTTATAAAGGATTCTGCGGTCTGGGCAGTATTTTCCACAGGCCCGGGGGCTTTGAAGGATTCCACCTCGGTTTTGAGGAGTGTGAAATTTTTCCACAGGCCCGGGGGCTTTGAAGGATTCCACCTCGGTTTTGAGGAGTGTGAAATTTGCTTTAGAGAAGTTTTTCACTGTGGTTTTCTGGGCAGGGGGTGGGGTCGGGATGTGAATATCCAGTGAGATCAGTTTATGGTCTGATCTTACCAGTGAGGGATACATTTCTGGTCTGGAGCATAGAGTCCCCATGTTGGTGATGATCAGGTCCAGTATGTTTTCTCCTCCTGTGTGAGTAGTAACAAGTTGTTCCACAGCATTTGAGTTTATGAATTCTAGGAACCTTTGGGCAAGGATGTTGGAGCTAGAGTAATGCTCCCAATCTATGTTTGGGTAGTTGAAGTCGCCCAATATAATGGTGTTCGGAGAGACCTTCATATTTTCCAGTGTTCTCAGGAAGGCCGAGTGGGGTTCCTGGGTTTGGGAGGGTGGTCAGTAGCAGGCTATAAACTGGAAGGCAGTTTTACCCACTGTTAGTTGCACATGAATAGTCTCTGATGCTTCGTGCTTTGCCACCAACCTGGAGGTGTGGGTATCTTTGATGAATATCGATACTCCCCCTCCTTTTGTGGTTCGGTCCAAGTTTTAGGGCCGAAAAGCATGGTATGAGGTATAACCTGGTAGTGCTGGGGTGCTCTCGGGAGTCCTGAACCAGGTTTCTGTTACTGCACAGATATCGATGTTCCCCATGCTAAGGAGAGTTTTGAGTGCGTGCATCTTGAGGTTTAGACTTCTGGTGTTGAGTAGCATTACTCTTAGTTTCTTATCCCTTGTGATACCTATGGAGGTGGGTTTGTCTTTTGAGCCTTGCCTAAAAAAAGGCACTATGGGGGTAGCAAGAGCCATTGCCAATATCCGAAAGCCCAGGGGTGACAGGTGTAAGCCGTCCCTAGCAAAGCATCGTGGCTTGCCGTGCATATCATCCCAAGCTGACAGGCATTGGATCCCCTTTGAATGACACCAATACGTAAGCCATTTGTTGAAATTGATCATCTTGTCTTCATATTGTGGCATCATTCTTGGTGAGGGTACGATGCTACTCAAGGTCAGGGTCATACCAGCCTGGGCTACATGCTCAGAGAGCTCCTCTATGTCTCTTTTCATGTAGTCCAGGGAGGTACGTCTCAGGTCATTCACACCAGCATGGACAATGACTGAGTCACATTTGTACTTGCCTTGGAGTGACCTGAGTGCTTGTGTTATGTGGCGGTTCCTAGCGCCAGACAGGCTGCTCACCGTGACCTTCTCCTTGTTCAACCTGGTGAGCGGGACGTCAGTGTGCCTGACGATAGAGTCACCTATTACAAGTGTATCAGGTGTGTTGTTTAGCCTTAAGGGCTGTGACTGTTCGGCACACTGGCTTTGTGAGATATGTGTTGCACGTGTTTTGTTTTGGGGTAGCGGTTGCTTGGGTGTCTGCTTTGGAGGTCTCTGCTGCTTAGGCAGATCTTTATTTAGAGCCTCTGAGTATGTTTTGTGTGATTATGTGTTTGGTTTGCTGTCGTGGTAGGTCTATGTGAGACTGGAATTGTAGTGAGTGTGGTTTCCTTCTCCTCCTGACTGGTTATGCCAGTACTGAGTTTAGAGAGCTTAGCCTCCAGTTTGGCTATATGGTTGCATCTCTCACATGTGTTGGAATTTGTTGGGAGGAGGAGAGGGTTGTCTGTGTACATGAGGCAGTTGTAACATTGCCTCAAGATTCCCATATTCACCAGCTGGACCGGAGAAGAGATTGACAACTGACCTTTGGACATGCTAGAATAATATTGGGAATTCCTTTATAATTGAAAACAAGGGCCAATGGGGAGTGAGGGTGTAGTGCTTTTAATTTTTAGTGCTGACTTATAATTGCTTTAGTGAGCAAGTGCCAGGTAACAAGTGCAATGTGTTACAGGTAACTTAAATGCAAAAACGACAAACAGTAACTTTCTTTCAAGCGAAGCAAGGAAATAAGTACAGTAAGCAATGCAGATATCACTAGGGATCCACAGAAGCTCTGAGAATCCGTGTTTTAGGTGGAATTAGCGTTCCAGGGAAATAACAAGCATACAAACAAAGCTAGATTTAGCAGGCCTGGATCTAGTCTATGCTACAGCAAACAAGGTGTACCAATTTCAGTAAGATACAGTTCAAATATTCAGGCACTATAAACCTTTAACCAGAAATTCCCAGCTCAGAAGGGCAGAGTCCAGCCTCTCCTCCCACAAGAGTGCAGACCACGAACCTTCTTAATGTAAAATAACTGGCCTGAAGCCCAAGTGCTTAAACCAGAACTAATACACTTTAAGAATAACAGACACTGAGCTCTCAATCAGCAGTTCCCAACTTAGAAGGATGAAAGCGACCTGTCCTGCCACCACAGTGCATGCCACAAACCTTCCTAATGTAGAACAACTGAAGCCCAAGTGCTTAATCCAAAAGACTTAGAATGATAGCTACACTTTAACCAAGTTACTACCAAGCAGTAATAAATACAACTGAATACTTTAAATAATGCCTGGATTAGTGCTCAAGTTATACAAACAAAGCTAGATTCAGCAGGCCTGGATCTAGTCTATGCTACAGCAAACAAGGTGTACCAATTTCAGTAAGAAGCAATTCAGATATGCATGCACTATAAGCCTTCAACCAGAAATTCCCAGCTCAGAAGGGCAGAGTCCAGCCTCTCCTCCCACAAGAGTGCAGACCACGAACCCTCTTAATGTAAAATAACTGGCCTGAAAGCCCAAGTGCTTAAACCAGAAATAATATACTTTTAGAATAACAGACACTGAGCCCTCAATCAGCAGTTCCCAACTTAGAAGGATGTAAGCTACCTGTTCTGCCACTACAGTGCAGACCACAAACCCTCTCAATGTAAAACAACTGGTCTGAAGCCCAAGTGTTTAAACTAAAAGGCTTAGAATGAGTTACACCAAGCAGTAATAAATACAATTGAGAACTTTTAAGATGACGCAAAAGCAAAATAAAGTAGGAAGAAACACAAGTACAGTAAAAGCAGATGAATTTTTTTTTTTTTTTTAATAAAGTAGCAAAAGCAGTAGTAAATACAATTCTCATGCAGTGCAAGCTGGCACACTTGAATATGTAGCAATATTAGTCCACACACAGTTTGAAAAAATGTAATTAAATTAAAAAGGACTAAAAGCAAGTGCAGAAAGGGTTTATTAGGTAGAATGCAGTAAACAGATGTCCTGGGGGAGTGTCTTAGATCAAATCTACAGTGGGGCGGGCACTGCAAAAGCCACCAAATTTAAACTACAACCAAGAATAGGGAGGGGGGTGGGTAAACAGTTTCAACACAGATGTAAGGAATGTGCAAATTATAAAAAAAATATATACTGTTTTCTATATATTTGCAGAGCAGTAAGACACAGATATCAAGAAGACAATTTAGCTCTATAATACAGAATAACACAGAAAATATGCTCAGCTCTATATACTTGCAGACACCATTACTTACAAATTTTGTTTGAGGTGTGTAATGGGCTTTTGGAGGAATAACAGCAGCTTTGTTGTTTTGGATTGAATAGAAGTTGGGAGTTATTGATCCAGCTTTCAACTGATGAAAATGACTCGAGTGAGGAGTTGTAGAGTAATGATGTTGCTGACAGAACAGATTAATGGAGAGTCATCAGCACATTGTATGCAGGATGCTTGACATTTGGCCGAGTGTTGGTTGTTGGTAAATATGTTGAAAAGCAGTGGCCCCAGTATGGAACCTTGGGGAACACCTGCTCTGATGGGTAGGAAGGAGGAGTAAGAATGAATCCACTAAATACACTGGAGTCTGTTGGAAAGGTAGCTGGAGAACCAGTTGGTGGAAGTGGTTGATAGTCCAAGTGAAGAGACTTGTTGGCTATGGGAACGGTATTGAAGGCTTGGACAGATCCATAAACATGGCAGAAACCAGCTGGCCTTTGTCTCTGGCTAGGTTAACAGCGTTGGTGAAGTTTAAGAGAGCTGTGGTGGTACTATGCCCTGGTCTGAAACCATGTTGTGTGGGGATAAGGAGGTTGGTAGTTTATAAATGAGTTATTAAATTGATTATGAATGCATTTTTAAAAGGCCTTTACTGAATTACCACTTACACTTTTCAAGGGTTTTCAAAAGATGGGAGAGAATGGCAGTGGGTCTAAAGTTTGATATATAATTGGAGGTACCTCCCTTGTGAAGTGGGATGATTTTGAGATTTTTTTCCATATGGCTGGGACATGCAATTCCTGAATAGACCTATTTATGAGAATGGATACCAGAAAATAAATTAAGCTGGCTGCTATTTAAGAAATCGCCAGGAATTCCATTTGGAGCAAGTGTACTTAGTTTAATTTTTTTGAGGTATTTCTTGATTGCTATGACAGATACTGGTTGAAAGAAGAAAGAATGAGTATTAATGAATCTGAGAGGTTAGACCAAGTAGGATGTGGTCAGGTTATTATAGGAAGTTGATGTGTTTTGAATATCATTGTGAAGCAGCTTAGTGATTCTACAGATAAAGTGATCTTTGAAAGCATTAGCTGTTTCTTCCGGTGAGCAGTGTGGCTTAGGGTGTCCATTTGATCCAGGATGTACTATTTTAGCTATGGTGACCCAGAATTGTCTAGAATTTTTGTAGCACCTATTCTGCAAATTGGAATAATAAAAGTTTCTTGTCAAGTTTTATCTGTCATTTGAGTTTATTTCATAAGTATTTACACTGTTGGAAGATTGTTTTCCATTTTATTATTGAACCATGCATTCTAGGCTTTATCTCTATTTATTCATTAATTTCCTGGTAGGAGGAGTAAGCCAAGCAGCAGGGTTATTTTGCATGCTTTGAAGATGAGGGGGCGGGGGGCATGCTGTTTAGCAGTTCCATAAACATCTTATTAAAATAGTCAAAAGCATCATCTAGTGGCAAGAATTTTAGGATGTTCCAGTTCTGAGATTAGTAAGGCGTTAAATTGTTGCAGGCCAAAGTTGTTTGTGTTGCAAGAGGATTTACATGCATGTTCCCTGGGAGAAGTATGGCATTCTCTTGTAGCACACATGGGCAGGTGATAACCAAGTGATTGTAGCTAAGGTGCTGTGGGAACTTTTACTCTTAGGGTGGCTTGTTAACAACCAGTACAGGGTAGACGTTTTACCATGTTTTAGGTTGATTCTAGCAGGATCGCTAATAGGTTGGGAGAAACTGGAAGAAATTGTACAGGTTTCTATAATTAGTTGTCATCGCTAAGGCGAGATTTGACCAGCTGATGTAACACTGCCTACCATAACTGTCTGTGTGTGTACATTATCAGATAACCAGAACAGAATATCCTTCAATGTGCTGATGTTTCCAGGTATATTATAAAGGTCCGCCACACATACTGTTTTTTTGTGCGTTTCGTTTTAGGTTACTTACAAGTAGTTCAGCATTGAGGAAGGAGGGTATGGGGGATATGAAAGGTGACAGGTTTACACTACTGTGGTACATTATTGCTGCTCATCCTGGTTTTTTGTTTAACCTATCAGCTCTCAGGATGTAAAAGCCGGGGGGAGGGGGTTATTTCTGTGTTAGTGATATTCAGTTTTAGCCAAGATTCTGTTACTGCTACTAATATGTCACAGAAGTGACATTTTATCGATGTATGTAGTTCTGGAATTTTGTTTACAATGACTCTGATGTTCATATGGAACAGCTCGAGTTTCTTGTTCCAATTTCTTACTTTGTTGGGAAAGAAGTTTCAGTTTTTGGCAGGACTGCCTTATTATTTGTGGAGTAATTTGGTGCCTTTGTGGGTGAATGTCAAATGTTAGTAGTAAATTCAGTAATACACTTATACGAATGTGATGTTTTAGTTTTTGTGGTGACGCTACCTTTGAACTTTTTAGGTTTAATAAGGTTAGTGTAGGATTCTTATACATGTGGGGACCTATACTGAACTGGATGGATGAAGGGTTTACAATGTAAACATGTGTCTTTTGTTAGGACATGAAGTATTCAGGGAGTTGTGTTTGACAAGATGCAGAGTAGGTTAATAATATAAGCATGACAGATATTAGAGTGAGACATTGTATCATAGTAGGGAGTGGTGAGTTTAGGATTTATGATATTTTAAAGGAGAGCATCTTTAGGTGAAGAGTAAAGGTACCGTCTTTTACAGTAAAAGGAGCTGTAATATGATGTTATTGGTTGGTTAGGTTTTTGTAGGGGAAGTTGTTGTGGATTGGTAGTATAGTTATACAGGTGGGGTCAAAGTATTTATCAACTATTGTAATTTGGTGAAATAACAGATTATTTATTGGGGTAGGTATGTTTTGTTGGGAGAAAGTTGTTGTAGATGGGTAGTATGTTTGTGAGGGTGGAACCAAGTTGAGAAATAAATTTAGAGGATGTGTGGGGTAGTGGGATATGGGGTAGGGAAGTGTAGTGAGCCTGAGCACAGTAAATGGAGTGGGTTGCATCTGGCAATACTGTAGTTTGACCAAAATAAAATCTAAGACATCCCGAATACACGGATTGCAAAAAATTATTTTTATTCAGTTTAACTTTATGAGTGGTGTTTACAGTACTATAAAGATTTATAGATTATCTTCATTAATGTTAGAGGATGTTGCTTCCTATGCAGCAAGGAAAAATATATGTTACAGATGCATAACATGAGACAGAGAGAAGAGAAACAGAGCACAGGGGGTGGGAGACTGATACACTATTAATGAGAGGGCAACTAACAGGCAGACAGATGACTTTGAAAAAAGGCACTAGTAAACTAGGACCAGAACTGAGGGGTTGGTGCTGACTATGCCCCAAGCCACGTGTACTTACCTATAGTGGTCAGTACAGCAAAATAGACCAAAAGTCAATAAAATCGTTGATAGGACTTAAGAATATTTGTAACAGTAACTTAAAAACAATAACATACAGGGCTATTAATATAGGCTGAGAAACTTTCTAAGCCTTAGTGCAGGTATCCTTTGTTCTTTTCAGCTTGTTTAGACAAACTGCCATTGATGTTGAAGACAATGCACTTATCAGATAGTCCATTGTCTAGCAGTACAAAAACAAGTATGAAGTCTTACAAGTTGTTACTGCTACATACTGAACACGCAGAAATAGCTAGCTATCTTTGGTTCCAAATGTGTGGCACTTTATACCAGAGATGCTGTGGTTAATAACCAGACAGAGGGGGGTGGTAATAGCATCAGCAGCTATTCTGAGAAAGAGGGGAGACAGCTCATCTGCTGAAGCAAAGCTTGTCGGTTTTAGTTTTAGCAGTTTTCTGATGTGGGGCTTGCATATGCTGTTAATGTAGCTGTAACTACAGCACTATTAGTGTATGTAATGCTTTAATCTGTTTGGGAGAGGTACCTGTGTCTAGGGGTGCAGTCAGTGAAGAAAAAAATGCTTGTTTTCCACTGTGATCAAAGAAAATCCTGGTAGTAGATAATTATCCCTGGTTGCCATGCATAGGAGGTGTCAGATGGCTTTACAGAAGTTAAGCCGTGCTTTGGCATTGAAATAATGGAACCCACAGAAATAACCTGTTTTTGTTGCTGCTGCTGTTAAACAAATTGTAAACTACTTATTTTGATTGGGGATGGTTATACATCTATGAAAACAAATGCAAACTTTTCTTCATCAAGGTATTTCCCTTACAAATAAAAGTGTTTTAGTGCATTGGCTCCTGAAAGTACAACGAGAAAGTGGTCTTTAATGATGCATTCAGGAAAGACAGCTAGCCTAAATTTGCAACAGACATGTTTCTCCATTGTTTGGGTCATCATTATAGCACGAATGGAGAGGTACTCAGCTTTCAAAAACTTGGTAAGTATTTACTTTAGAGTTAGGTACTAAATAAGTTACATACAAAATAGAAAAATGCCATAGCTGAAAGACACAGAATCTAGCCAGAAAGACTATGGCAAAAACAAATAAACATCTGTACAAGGATATTTGCAAACCTCCCTTTACAAGGAGTCATGGATTTGGGTCTCATAAAAAATTAACATACTAACTACATGAAAAGTTTAATATTTGCTTCCCAGTTTCTGTTTTTTTTAACCAGTACTATACATAATGCTTTTCTTGTTTTAATTTTATATGTCAGAATAGAGACAAAGCAGTTCTCCCTGAAGGAG
The DNA here is from genome assembly GCF_019279795.1 of Protopterus annectens. Taxonomy (NCBI): domain Eukaryota; kingdom Metazoa; phylum Chordata; order Ceratodontiformes; family Protopteridae; genus Protopterus; species Protopterus annectens. Next base: position 528,320,009 of record NC_056733.1, read on the forward strand.
CCACCAAATTATATTCACTACTGGTAGCTGAACTCTCACCAGAACACTGTCACAAACATATCTGCAGAGAGAGAGAGAGAGGTATGCCCCCCCATCAGCAAAAAAAAAAAAATCTGCTGGAAGTTAGATGTGCCATATTAGATGAATCCAAGCAATATGCATTACTTAACTTCATGACTAGCACTAGATAATAGAAATAAACAAACAATCAGGAGGTGAACAGCAAGGCCAAGGGCAAAGCCAGTGTGTACAACTGTGAGGGCAGTGAAGGGAGCTTAGGCACTGCAGAGATATAATTAGCCCCTCCTGGAAATATTTTGTGTGTGTGGGGCATATAGCTTTAACCCCTCCTGATAAAATGTGGTTGCACATGCATGTGTTTGTGTCTGTCTGCCTATGTGCCACTTGCATGCTCTTACACAAAATAATCCTAATCAAGTTTCAGGTTCTGTTAGTATGACAGAACTGGAAGGCAACAGACTAGCAGCAAGATGAGCAACATCACAAGGAGGAAGGGCAGCCCTGCAGCTGATCAGTGTAAAGCTCGCATGGGTATGGCACATACTGGTTATTACCCATGGCAGTAGTTTTCACTCACTATATACATTTAAGGTCATCTGCCCTATCTACATTTTTAGCTGATAGCAGCACAGACGATAGCCCATGACCAGACCTCTCAACCGTACCGAATTCCTCAGCATTTACCAGTTTTGAGGCCAAAATATTGGGATGCCACGAATTCCCGAGTGGCACCCTTAATTTCCGAATTTCCCATATTTTTTTTTTGTATTGCCAAAATTTGCCACTTCAAATTTTAGGCTGATGTCACTACGCATCACCAGCCTATAGGGGCATGCGTGAAGACATCTGCTACTACCTGTTGGACTCAGGAGAAAAGGGGAAAATAACAGCGATGGTCATTGCAGTTTGTTGCATAATTTAAAGCTGGTAAACTGAGACTCCTTTAGGTAAGAGGAAGGAAAAACAACTGTTATCTGTTTTGTGGGCATTTAATTTATCTGGTGTGTATGTATGGGCATTTAGTTTATCTGGCGTGTGTATATGTGCACGAAACCATCTTTGCTGGCTGCATTCTTGTTTTAATTGCTGTATTTAAGACCGGTGGCACTGGCTCAACCATTGCATTGTTGCATTCACAATTACTTTAACTGGCTCACTCAACCATCCATTGCTATAAAAAGATGCTGTGTGTGCAATTTCATTTGTTAAATCCAGACCGCCATTCAGTATCAATCGTTGCTGCAGGCTCAGTTCAGTGTGTAAAAACAATTGCTGCTGCTCCTTGCATTTAGAGTTCATTCATTTGTATTCTTTGCTTTAAGTTAACATACTGTGTGCAAGTACGTTCGTTCGGCAAACCGGCATTCAGTTTTTCAACTGTTGCTGCAGGCTGCTTGCATTTAGAGATACTGGCTTTTATGTGCAGGTTCACTGCATTCATTTAAAGTTACTAACTTTAATGTGCAGGTTCATTGCATTTAGAGTTACTGGCTTTCATACTTTCATAGGTTGGTACTAGGCTATCGGCCCTAAGGCCTATACAAGCCCAGTCATAACAATTCCCTGGCTATTTCTTCCCACAGTATTTACTTTCCTGGACCCCTGTCTAGCAGGGTGACTGACGTGATCCCCGGGATGAATTTCCCATCTCCCATCCAATCATCAAGGTTCCTTTTGAAGAGGGCCAAAGAGGCGCTCTGCTTGACATGTATGGGCAGTCTATTTCAGAGTCTGGGGAGTCTCTGGGTCAGAAATCTATCCCTCCAGTATGTTTTGTTCATTGTGATGACAAGGTTTGGATCCCTGGAGCATGAGTCTCTGAGGGATTGGGATTTCTTTAAGTGTAGCATGTCCAACAGCTCTGGGTTTGACATGGCCTTGTATGTTAAGCAGAGATCGCCTCCAAGTAGACGATATGCGACAGAGTATAGGTGGAGTTTTTTTGACGGTCAGCATAGGGCATCTGCTTTAGGCCTGTGATTCTTTTACTGAGGTATTTCTTGAGAGGTACATACCAAATGGGGCATTGTATTCTGTAATGGGTCTAATGAGGGATGAGTACAGTGGGACAATGACCTCCTTTTGTCTGCATGAAAAGCCCTTAGTGATGAGGTGTACCACATAGAAGGATTTGCTGACTGTTATGGCAATGTGGTTATCGAAGGTGAGACCACTGTCCACCTGTATCCCCAAGTCTCTTATCACACTTTTGGTGTTTAGTGTACTGCCACCTATGTGAAAATTCACTGGTACATGTTTTTCCCAAAGGGGTAACTATACATTTCTTGGCATTGAGCTTGAGTCCATGGCTCTGGCACCAAGCATCTGTTTCTGTAAGGCGCTTCTGAAGAATATCCACATCATTTGGGGATTCAATAATGGCTCCCAGTTTACAGTCATCTGTGAACTTTGTAAGCCAGAGTCTCTTAGTGTTGGCCTGTACTTCAGAGAAGTAGATGCCAAACAAGAGCGGCCCCAGGACTGAACCCTGAGGTACTCCACTTGTCACTTGTCTGGAGCTGGATTTGTAGTCGGCTACTTTTACAGTGTGAGTTCTGTCAGTAAGCCAGTTGGCAACCAATCATGTGCTGTAGGGATTAATGCCCAGCTTAGTAAGTTTATCTATGATAACAGAGTGAGGGATGGTGTTGAAGGCCTTGGCGAGGTCCGGACAGGCTGTGTGGACCACCTTACCCTTGTTCACGGCTCTGGAGACTGATTTGAAGAAGTCAATCACGCTCAGGAGACAAGATCGGCCCTTCACAAACCCAAACTGCGTGGGGTCCAGTGTTTGAAGGTTGTCAATGTCTTTGTTTATAAGTTCCACGAGAATACGTTCCATGGCTTTGCAGATCAGGCTCATCAGACTGATGGGGCGGTAGTTCCCAGGATCCAAGGTGTATCCCCCCTTGTGGAGTGGGATAACTGTAGCTGTGCATCACTTAGTAGGCACAAAACATGAGGCAAGTCTATGATTAAACATGACACTTAGGTGAGGTGCCAGTTCATTTGGTAGTTCATGTAGTACACAGCCTGGGATGTCATCTGGTCCCACAGATGCTGTACTCTTAGCTTTGGAGAGTGCGTTTTTTTTACCTGTGTGGCCATTACTACCAGAATTTAGCAATCTTTCGGTATTGAGATGGGCCCTTCAGGGGGTGAGAGAGGGGGTGAAGTTTGCACTGAATCGATCTGTCAGGATATTGGCAATATCCTTGGGATCAGTATATTTTATGCCATTCTGTTGTAGCTCAGAGCAGATCTGAGCATTGCCACTTAGATTCTTGGCATAGCTATAGAATTCCTTCTGGTTGTCTTTGGAATCTTTGGCAATTTTATTTTCGTAACTAGCTTTGGAGGATTTTATGAGGGATCTCAGTTTCTTACTGAGGCTGATAAGAGAGTTTTTTGCATCCTGGGATTTTCCTCTTTTCTGCAACAATTTCTTCCTTTTGTTGTAAAGTTTGTTTATGGCAAGGGACCACCATATTGGCTTCCTTTTTTTGGAGAAAAGAGTCTTGGTACTATTGTGGATGGCACGATTCATGCACGAGTGAATGTGCTCGTACCTTAGTGTAGGATTCAGCAGTCGAAGTTTCAGTTCCCATCTGCATGGGTGTCATGAAGTTTGTCACTTCTGACTTGAGTAGCATGAAGTTGGCTTTGGAGAATTTTTTTACGGAGGTTTCCTTACTGGGGGGCTAGGGATGGGATGTGGATGTCACAGGTGATTAGCTTATGGTCAGACCTTACCAACGAGGGGGTGACCATAGGTGTGGAGCGTCGATTTCCCATGTTGGTACTGACCAGGTCTATGATATTACAGCCCCTGGTGGGACTACTGATTAGTTGATCCAGGGCGTTGGAATTTATGAATTCCAAGAACCGTTGGGCAAAGGTGTTCATACATGAGCAGTTTTCCCAGTTAATGGCAGGGTAATTGAAATCACCCAGTATTAGGGTGTTTGGTTGTATCTTACTATTTTCCAGTATGTTTAGAAAGGTATAGTGAGAATCTTGGGGCATGGTGGGGAATCTGTAGCAAGCTACAGTTTGGAGTACAGTCTTACCTAGTGTTAGTTGCACCTGGAGAATTTCAGATGCAATGTGTTGGGCGACTAGCCTGGTGTTGTGAATATCCTTGGGGAATATGGACACTCCCCCACCTTTAGTGTTTCGCTCTTGGATTGGTGGCCGTAAAGTGTGGTAAGAGTTGTAGCCTGGTATTGCAGGGGTGCTCTCTGGAGCCTTGAACTAGGTCTCAGTTATTGCACAGATATCAATGTTCTCTATTTTTAGGAGTGCCACGAGAGAGTATTGAGTAGCATTACCTTCAGATTTTGCATGCTTGTACCTGTTACGGTGGTGGTTTTGTCCTTTAAACTTTGCCTAAAAGAGGCACTACAGTGGTGGCAAGACCCTTAGCCAGTAACCTGAATCCCAGGGGCGGCAAGTGCAGACCATCTTTGGCAAAGCATCTTGGTCTGTAGATCATGTCGACCCAGGCAGATACTGGATCCCCTTTGAATGACACCAGAAGCTTAGCCAATTGAAGTCTCATTTTGTCCTTATACTGTGGTATCATTCTGGGCAAAGGCAGGATGCTACTCAGGGCTAGGGTCATACCTGCCTGGGCCACATGATCTGAGAGGCTGACTACGTCCCAAGTCATTCACTCCAACATGGACAATGACAGTGTCATATTTGTACTTGTTGTGGAGTGACTTGAGTGCATGCGCTATGTGGTGGATCCTGGCACCAGACAGGCAGCTGACTGTAATTTTCTCCTTGTTCAGCCTGGTGAGTGGGACATCAGTGTGCCTGACTAAAGTGTTGGGCATGTTGTCTTGCCTTAGGAGCTGTTGCTGGGTGGCACACTGGTGCTGTGAGCTATGTGACACTTTGGTTGTGATTGGTGTTTGTTTGCGTTTCAGCTTCGGAGGTCCTTGTTGCTTGGGCAGGTTAATGTTAAGGGTCTCCTCTTGACTGTCTACCACAATCTTGGGTGGAGAGAGCTTTGCTTCCAGTTTGCCTATGTAAGTGCATCTCTCGCAGGTTGTAGTGTTAGGTGGTAGGAGGAGAGGGTTGTCTGTGTGCATGAGGCAATTGCTGCATTGCCCCAGTATGCCCAGATTCACCAGGTGGACAGGAGAAATCACCAGAAGCTTTAATGTGCAGGTTCATTGCATTCATTTAGAGTTACTGGTTTTAATGTGCAGGTTCATTGCATTTAGAGAGTTACTGGTTTTAATGTGCAGGTTCATTGCATTTAGAGAGTTACTGGTTTTAATGTGCAGGTTCATTGCATTTAGAGAGTTACTGGTTTTAATGTGCAGGTTCGTTGCATTTAGAGAGTTACTGGCTTTAATGTGCAGGTTCGTTGCATTTAGAGAGTTACTGGTTTTAATGTGCAGGTTCGTTGCATTTAGAGAGTTACTAGTTTTAATGTGCAGGTTCGTTGCATTTAGAGAGTTACTGGTTTTAATGTGCAGGTTCGTTGCATTTAGAGAGTTACTGGCTTTAATGTGCAGGGCATTTAGAGAGTTACTGGTTTTAATGTGCAGGTTCATTGCATTTAGAGAGTTACTGGTTTTAATGTGCAGGTTCATTGCATTTAGAGAGTTACTGGTTTTAATGTGCAGGTTCATTGCATTTAGAGAGTTACTGGCTTTAATGTGCAGGTTCGTTGCATTTAGAGAGTTACTGGTTTTAATGTGCAGGTTCATTGCATTTAGAGAGTTACTGGTTTTAATGTGCAAGTTCGTTGCATTTAGAGAGTTACTGGCTTTAATGTGAAGGTTTGTTGCATTTAGAGAGTTACTGGTTTTAATGTGCAGGTTCATTGCATTTAGAGAGTTACTGGTTTTAATGTGCAGGTTCATTGCATTTAGAGAGTTACTGGTTTTAATGTGCAGGTTCATTGCATTTAGAGAGTTACTGGCTTTAATGTGCGGGTTCGTTGCATTTAGAGAGTTACTGGCTTTAATGTGCAGGTTCATTGCATTTAGAGAGTTACTGGCTTTAATGTGCAGGTTCATTGCATTCATTTATAGTTACTGGCTTTAGTGTGTGCTGTGTGTGCTGTGTGTGCTGTGTGTGTTGTGTTGTGTGTTGTGTGATGGATTGCCGATACTGTACTGTGTTGTTCTTTTAAAGGGGATGAATGCTGCAGTCCTGAGAATGTCCTCCTTTGGCGGAGAAACCTAGTAACTATGAACCTGTTATCAGTTTGCCATCCATTCCCTATTGAAATTTTACTAGCTTATCTTTTTTTAATGTAACATAAGCAATTTATTCCTAAGGGCAACAGGTACTTTACTTGTAGATGAAACAATGAAATATACAGTTGTTTTCTAGCAGCAATGTTTTCATTAGTTACAGATCTCTTTAATGTGGAATTATTTAGAGGACTTTTCCTTCTACAGAGATTGTGCATATTTACTGACACTGGTGGATTGTAGAAGTTTGAGTAGACTTTTATGATGGAAATTTTCTAAATTGGATAGTTTTGTCATTACTGGTTCATGCATTTTGTTTCATTGCTTACTGGAAAAAATTTAAAAACAATACATTTAACTCGCTCTAACAAGTGTGCTGTATTGTACAATTAATATAATTTAATACACTCAAGAAGGTTTATCAAACAACACGTATATGTTTTGTATCCTGGGGCCTTTGAAAACAGCATAAAGGTAATTTTTATCCGCCACTGGCCAGATGCATGGGTTTCAATGCTGTTTTAGTGAATGTCAGTTTCAAAGGCAGATAAGGTTTAATGCTAAGTCTGTTTTCATTGTGAGACTGTATTGCTTTGTTTAGCAGATATCTATTAGTGTTTGTGCTATAAAATGTAAAATACATTCCAAATCATTGTAGAAGTAAAGCAGTATGCACATTACAGTGTTTGGTAAATGGGGTGGAATAGCCAAGTAATGTGAGACTGGAATGGCTTCAGGGTACTCTGGGGCCATATTTTGGTTGTCTGTTCTTCAGTTTGCGTTTGAAAGTTGGTATCCCACAATTCCACTGGAGTGGGTGGGGTTACATAATTATGTATGCAAATTGTATTTTAATCAGCGTACAGGTTTGTATCTATTTTTCATGGGCCTTTGTCCAGATTTTTGATGTTTCCAGGTTGAGAGCTATGCCCCTGACAGTGACATATAAATGGTGGCAGATAATAGCTTTATAGATCAGTTTTGCACATATAATTGATGGAAGTTGGTACAAATTTACACTCTTATTCATCACAAAAGTCAAATACAGTTCAACAAGGGTGAAGAAACATTGACCTTAACTGGTACAATGCTGACCGGTGGAAAAAATACTCTGTGGAATTCCTGCATATGGTTGATTTGTACTCCAATCAGGAGGCAATGCAAGAAGCAGACTGAAGAACTCAATCTACTTCAGCAGACAAGGTTAATGTGCTGTCAATAATTCTCCTGTTGTAAGATTCAGGGATTCCATGATATCTCTCTGTAAATGCTGAACATGCTTGGATATGGCTGGGCTATCATGGTCAACAAGCCTATTCAATATTGCATAGAAGGCTAGGACAGTACTTCTGGATTGACAAACTGGGGTAATGGTCCCTCTTTTCAAAAACAAAATGGAGAGAAGAGTGCATTTCAAGTACAGGATTATACTACTCAGCCTCCTTGAAAAAGTCTGTACCATGACGCTGCAAAAGAGAGACTACACACAATAGTCTGGCCTCTTTTTTCAGGATGCTCCATGTGAAATACAGCCATACAGCCTGGCTGTGGAACAGCAAGGGAACTCTTAGCAATTGCACATATACGGCAAAGGCCACAGGGGTTTATCATATACACATCTACCTGTGCTTGGCAGACTTGGAAAAACTTGCTGAAATTTCATGTGGGAGATGCTCCAACAGTAAAGGTTTCTAGAGCTGCTACTGCATGCCACTCACTCACTTGCATCTGAGGAGTGAAAGTTGTATCTGCATTATTGGCCTTAAGGTGAATATGTACAAGAGAGGTGTAGGACTTGTACCAATGACATGTCTTGTTCTCATGCAGTTTAGAGATGTCAGGGGATCTAGCTTTGGAGTTTGCAGATGATATTACCCTCTTACCCTAAAAGTGGTTGTGATGTGTACTGGAGTGATTTGTTGTTGAGTGTGATGAGGCTGGTACAAAGATTAGCACCTCCAAGTCAGGAGTCATCATTTTCATTTGGAAAAAGTGGATTCTAGTTTCCTGGTAAGGTGTGAGGGTGCAGTTACCTTAGGTGGAGGAGTTTCAGTATCTCAAGTGTCATACATAAAACTGAAGTGGAGGAGATAAGTCAAGTGACCAGCAGACTGATGCAGCAAAAGCAGTACTACAGATACAGTACTGAAGATGATAGGGAAGAAAGAGAGTCATAGGATGAAGTCTACTGGCCAGTCAAGTTCTCCACCCTCTCCTGTGGTGATGACCTTTGGACAATTGCCAAAAGAATGATGCTTTAAATGCAGGTATTATAGGTTTATAGGTTTATAGGTATGCAGGTATTAGAAATATAACTCACTTTCAGGGTAGCTAGGTTCACTCTCGTTTACAAAATAAGAAGCTCAGCAATTTGAGAAGATCTCCCCTGTGTGAAGTCCTTTCCGGAGGCTTTGTGAGTTAGTGAGGATGTCCCCAGGGTGCCCCTCAAGAAGGGTATACAAGGTATGGCTTACTGGAAGGAAGAGATGAAGCAGTCCCAGAAAAACTGGAAAGATGTTCTATACATTTTGCCGAGGAATACACTGCCATTCCATAAGATAAGTCTGGTCTACCCTTCTTAGCTTGCTAACCCTGTGGCCCTCATCAGGATAAGCAATTTTAAAAAAATAATGACATCATCATTACCCCCCATTTTCTACAAGGGTTGGGGTGTCACGTCAGTTGTCACCAGCTTTCTTGATTCAATTACACTCTCCTACCTTCTTTGACTACCATGCTTGACTGTTGCAGGTCTCTTCTCACACAATCCAGCCATCTCTTTGCAGGATGCCCTCATGTCTTCTTGTCTTCAAGTGTGCTCCAAAACTTCTTCACCAGATTGTCTTATGCTTTCCTCCACATATGCCTGAATCATCAGAATCTGTTCTCTTTGATCTTCTCTGCAATTGGAGCTATTTGGCTTCTACTCCGATGTCCTCATTTCTTCAGCTGTCAAACAGTGTGCATCCTACCACCTGTCTCAAGCACTTCACCTTCATCACCTCTAACTTCAACTACTCTGCCTTCACAGCCCAGGTTTTTGTACCACACAGTAGTACTGGCTGCACCATTTTGTGCACCTCACTTCTCAGCTTAATTGGCATTCTTCTGTCATACACTACCCCTGACATTCTGTCAGCTGTATGCAGCCCCTCTGATTCTAGTTTGACCTCCTCATTCAGACTTTTCTCCTCCTCATCCACTCCTCCCAGATACACAAAGCCTAAAACTTGTTCCAATATTTTCCCTTGTATCTCAATTTTAGCCTCTTCTGATTTCTCCTTATTTGCTGTCATTACAGCTCTCACCAGTACTCCATTTCATCCATGTGTGCCTTAAGCTTGGACTTCCATTTTCCTGTCATTTGATAAAGTTCTTGTTCAGAGTCTGCCTGTAATGCCACATCATCTGCACATAGCAGCTTTGTTAATCTGTCCCCTCTGACCCATTTGCTAATGTATTCCATCACTAGTATGAACAGCAGTGAATGCAGAGCCAAATCATGATGCACACTCACTCCTACTGGAAGCCCCTTTGTGAGTCCAAACACTGTTTGCATTTGTGACTACCCTCCACTGGACCAGTAATCAAGGAGCCTCAATCCTCACCACTGGCGACAGTGAGGGACGTTCAGAGAGAGGATAATAAGTACACACAGTATTTCCATATGCAGCTCTCTGCATCAAGTGCTACTTCCCTTAAGAGCACACAGATACCACAGACAGTCCGGGGCTGGTTTCTCCCTCTTTCTCCGATCCCCAATAAGACTCCCCACTGGCACAGCTATAGAGTTGAGATCTCAGCTGAGCATACCTCTCAACCTGGAAACATCAAAAATCTGGAAAAAGGCCCATGAAAAATAGGTACAAATCTGTAAACTGATTAACATAAAATTTGCATACATAATTATGTAACCTCACCCACTCCAATGGAATTGTGGGATATCAACTTTCAAATGCAAACTGAAGAACAGACAACCAAAATATGGCCCCAGACCCAGATCCTGTAGTAAATGGCAACCATTGTTTTAAATGTGTAGCAACAGGGGGAAGGGAGAAGATCATGAACCTTAGGATTTTGTTTTTGGTGACTTGCAGTATGTGGGTTTTATAGTAAAAGTAGGGCATTTAATGGTAGGCAATATTCTAATCTTAGCAAAAGAATATTATAGTTTGCTAGGACCTCCAAAATTCATTCTCCATTGGCTACTGATCAGTGGCATAACCCTTTTTTTTCTGCCCTTCCCCCTCACAAAATCATGGTTGAATGGGGCCTCCCCATATACAGCCACTCCAATGTCCATTCCAATGTCCCATTACTTGGCTACTTCGCCCCATTTACCATAAACATTGTAATGTGCATACTGCTTTACTTCTACAATGACCTGGATTTCATTTAAGTTTTATTTTACATTTTACAGCACAAACACTAACAGACATTTGCTAAACAAAGAAATGCAGTCTCACAATGAAAATAGACTAAGCATTAAAACTTCTCTGCCCTTGAAACTCGCATTCATTGAAACAGCACTGAAACCCACATTCAAAGAAACTACATCTGGCCAGTGGCAGATAAAGATTACCTTTGGGCTGTTTTCAAATTATAGGCCCCTTGCACATGAAACATACATGTGTTCTTTGATACACCTTCCTGACTGTATTAAATTATATTCCTTGCATAATACAGTACAGTTGTTAGAGGGCATTTTAAATTTATTGTTTTGAACATTTTTCCAGTAAACACTGAAACAATATGCATGAACCAATAATGACAATTACTGCCCAATTCAGAACCTTTCCATCATAAAAGTCTACTCAGAATTCTACAATCCACTAGTATCAGTAAATATGCACAATCTCTGCAGAAGTAAAAGTCATCTAAATAAATTCCACAGTAAAGAGATCTGTAACTAATGAAGAGGTTGCTGCTAGCAAACAACTTTATATTTCATTGTTTCATCTATAAAGTGCCCTTTGCCCATGAGGAACAAACTGCGTACGTTACATTGGAAAAATGATAAGCTAGTAATATTGCAATAGGGAATGGATGGTAAACTGATAGCAGGTTCATAGTTACTAGTTATATCAGCCAAAGAGGACATTCTCAGGCCTGTAGCATCCACCACCTTTAAAAGTACAACACAGTACAGTATCAGCAATGTATCTACATACTGTGGGAGTAGAACTCACAGCCTTCTGTATCAAAAGCAGGCATTCTACCTGTTATGCTACTAACAATGCAAGCAGACTTGGCATAAACAGCACTAAACTTCTCTTTCCCTGAAGCTCTCAGCTCCTTCTAAAATCCACTCGACACTCAACGGTATCTCTCAACTTTGCAGCACAAGACATCTGGAAAAAGCCAAAATTTATTGGTGGGACAAAAGCCCAAAAACCAGGGACACATTTTAAACATTTCTTGTATGATCTTGGAAAGTTGCTAGAATAAAATGTTGTGTTACCACCATGAGTTTCCTGAAAGATAGGAAGATTGAAACTTAAATGGCCATCATTTAGTGAATTCAGTTCTCATCATAGCTCTCAACCTCTTAGCACAAAAAGCCTGGACAAGGCCAATAATGGGTGAATACAGCCCAAAAAAATATTCAGTGAATTCAGTTCTCAGTGGGTTAAAGATCAACTTACATTACAAGCCTGAACAAACAGAGCACATAACAGAAGGCATGAGAAAAAGCGGCAGAATTAGTCACTAAAATAGCTAATTCATTTTATGGCAGACTTCTTTCATAAGGTTAAAACCTTTGATACATATGAGCAAATGCCTTTACAATTTACTTTTGTCTTGCCATCAAACCTTAAAAATCCATCTTTAGGTAATGCACTGATGCATTTAGATAGTAGTTGTGCATAATGAGTGTGTGTGAGAGATAAATAAAAGTAGAATCATAAAACAAATCAAGCGAATTGTGAAATGCTGACTATGCCTTACAAGCACTGAAAATACAAAGAATCAAGGTTGCACTATGTCTAGGAAGTGCTAAAGTCTAATGTGGCATTTAATGTTTGGTGTTTTCAGGTAATGATTGCTTTTGTTACCATTTAAGTTTACCTTCTTCCCTCACTTCCAAGAACATTACAGAATCTAACCTTTGTCTGTTTTTAAGGCATTAGAATTAAGAATAAAAAAATCAGCAACCTTTCAAGTACACAACTTCTAATTACTGGGTCAAACTCCCTTTCATATACAGGAAAGAATACTGTACAGTCCCTTAACAGACTGTTAAGCATATTTCTTCCCCAGCAGGGTGCGTGGGTGAGTGCTAAACACCTGGTATGAGGAGGCTAATTGAAGCCTTATGTGCTGTAAGCTGTACAAAATAAATTAAATATCACACATTCCAGGTTGGAAATTGTACAGCTTTATGCACCTCCGCTAACTACACTGTAGCTGCACAGCCCACGTCTTTTAGTATCTTAGTATTGAACCAAAGGTTTGTATAACTGGACTACCTACCCACTAACTGCAGCTCAGTCTAGTCTGCTGCTGAGCAGTGGACATCTTTCATAGTCAACCAACTTAGTTACCATTACCATCCATTAAGGGAAATAATATTTTAGAAGATGTCTTGCATCATAATCTTATCAGTAAGGACAAAACAGAGCAACTTTGTCCATTTGTGTTGCTCAAATGTCAAATTCCTCTTCTCTCCTTTTCTTACCAAGGAGAACCCTTAATCCCATCCATAGCTCTCAACCTCTTAGCACAAAAACCTAGACAAAGCTAATAATGGGGGAATACAGCCTCAAAGATACGGACAAATTTCAAATATCGATGTTATAAACTTAGAAAATTGCTAGAATAAAATGTTTTGTGTCACCGTGTATTTTCTGAAGAATATGAAGTCTGAAATTCAAAAACCTGTCATTATTTAGTGAATTCAATCCTCACAGATTTGCCACAAAAATCCAGAAAACCACATATTTTATGAGGAACAGAACAAAAATATGAAGCAAAAATCTCACAGTTTTCACAAGTGGTGGTGGTGGGTAGGGAATTCAGGCTCTTGCTACTAGTACCCAAGGTACAGGGTTTGAACCTGTGTAACTCTAGCCACCGCACCAGGTATATTTAACTGGGGCATTTTACACACACAAACACAAGCTCTCTTGTCCGTACCTAGATCCTTGCAGCTGAAATACGGTCTAGAGCCACAAAGCTCTTTCAACTTGAAAATGCTCCTAACTCAGGAATCATGGCACCCCATTTTTTGAACCTCAAAACTGGTAAAAATGGAGAAATTCGGTACAGTTGAGAGGTATGCAGCTGACTGACCAAACCAAGACCACCAGCACCCTCTCTGTCCAACCAGTGCTTTGTGTCCCTGCCCAAGTAGCTGACACAAGCACTCAGGTTTGATTTACATGCACACACTCCTGGGAAAGTCTGGCACAGGTTTATTAGCTATGCCCCCTTCTGCCCAGACTATAAGGTAGTTATCACTAATACCAGTCAATCCTTATCAGCTACTTTAGGGCCCTTAACAAAAGGGTGTCCAATCTTACTTTGTAATAATAACATTAATACAAATGGTAGTTTGACCAAGAGCAAGGCTGTTAGAGTGGCTGACACAATGTCACCAAATAAATATTCAAGTACTCTCATAACTTAAATATCTCTACACAGATCACCCACGATGAAAGGTTTAAAATATATTTAATAATAAATAAAAAACAAGACAATACTACACATATATTAACAGTGACATCAGAGTTCAAAACCACAGGACATATTTAAAATGACATTGCAGTTCAGGCTCACACAAATAAAGAGAAACATCTAAACTAATCTTTACTATATCCCTGACTGAATCTAAGAGAATTATACTATTACCTAGAAAATTACTTCATTAGAGCAAGGCAGATGTTGTGGTGAATGGGTCTTGTTGTTGTCAGGTGCTGTTGTCAGGTCCAAGACATAATGCAGAAATGCTCTGTCTCACTCAGAGACTTCTCAAATTAAAATCTCGAATATTACCGCTGGGATAACTTGCAGAATGACATAATTTCTTGTCATCCAACTTCTAGTTCCTAGGCTAAAAACCCCATTGCTAGAATCTAGCAGCATTTAGCATCTACCTGTAAAAGTATACAGACAAGGGCTTTTAATCAGATCTTTGACAGATGCTGGAAGTCATAATACACTTCCAAGACAATGCAGAAAGCTTCCTAGTACAGACCTTGTGTCTCTGGCTGTATTGAGAACTGAAATATACCATCTTTATTGCATAGCCTATAAAGTAATTTAATTTCAGATATTTTTCTAAAGTTTCCTGGACTGACATTAACCCTTCAGTTTCCTCTGTTAAGCATATACATTTAAACAGTTACAATACTGCATGTGCATTTCTGTTCTCTTCCAGTAGGGCACACTGTAGATACATTTCAAACACAGCACTCTACAAATACCTTTTCAACACACACATCTGTACAAGCAGTTTGATAAACACATGACATACAGTTCTGATACACTTGTAACACAAGCATCTTGTATAAATCATTTTGATATTCACCAATGAGACACAATTATTTATAAAATTCCAGCTAGCTGTGTTGGGAGTATCTCCTTTTGTCACAGCACAGGTGCCATTGGGTCCTTGTATGCAACATGCACTGATTCTACCAATGTTTCTAGGACTTCAAAGTATTGCAGGACTATCCAAATTGGCTTTCTTGGTATCCAGTCACATGCCTTCAACTCTAAAAATGCCCAGTTTGACTCTTTCTTCATCTCTAGCTTCTTTTCAACTATCTGTCTCACTGCAAACATAAAGTCAGTTGTGTTCCAACCTGATCTGAATGTAAACTGACCATCTCCAATCATAGTTTCTACTGCTCTGCGCATTTAACAGTCAACATCTCCAGAACTTTCATGTAGTGTGACAGGAGTTTCAGATTCCTCTATACTGTCCACAATTGTGAATGTCCTCTTTGTTCTTGTACACTGGCACTGAAATGCAGTTCAGACAACCATGTTGCATACAGCTCGTCTCAGATATGTAAATGAAATGTTAAGAAATTTTAACCTTTGTAAAAATAACATCTCTCTCACACATGCACATGCGTACATACAAACACACACATATGCATGCAAACAGGCACACACAGATATTTGTGTATGTATTGTTTTTGGCATCAACTCTCTTTTTCCCATTTTGCTCATGGGGTTAGGGTGTCACATCAACAGAGTGTGAGAGTCTAATGGGAGAAGTTATGGAGGTTGTAGCAGGCTTTATTATGGAGTTTGGCAACAAAAGGAAAGAAGACATCTGATTCAAACAGTTTGAAAAGAACCCCCAAGAGTAGATCAAACCCACAGGTGACTGGGAGCCATCTGGCCTTGGACAGGGTTGTGCAGTGTACCATTGTGGGAGAGATGAAAATTAATTGGCACATTTTGTTTTCAATGGACTGTAGAGTAGATGAGTTTTTTTGAAGCTGTGGTTATGATGGAAAGCACACACTCAAGTTGAGAAAGGAGGATTCCTCTGTCTATTGCTTCTGTTGCAGCACTAGCTTGTCTGGACAGCAAGGAACACAATTTCCAGGCCAGAATAAACGAGAATCAATCTTTTTCCTGGTATTTTCAATTTGGTTACAAAAGTTACGTAAGTAGTCCAGCCAAAAACCTAGGTATTTAAAAGAGCATGGTTGTTTTTCATTTTTTATATATATATATATATATATATATATATATATATATATATATATATATATCACATACATATATATACACACACATATATAGATATATATGTGTATATCTATATACACATATATATATATATATATATATATATATATATATACACATATATACATACACACACACACACACACACACACACACACACACACACACACACACACACACACATGTGGACATGCACAGACGCACAAGCGCACACACACGCACAGATGCACAAGTGCACACACATGCATAAGAGCACACGCACACACACACACACACACACACACACACACACACACACACACACACACACACATATTTGTGAAAAGCAACCGTGTCCTTTAAATATCTAGGTTTATGGCTGCTCTAGCCATACCATCGGTTGCACTGGAAAAAGCTGCATGAATATGTTGAGACACAGATTGCTGGATAAATAACAGGAGCATCACTGATTTCTAGATGTCTGTAGGTAAGTTACCCAAGAGAGAGTTGGTAAGTTCCTTCATCAGGTCCCTCTGAAAGTGTTTCATAATGGACAGGCAGTTTAGCGCACTAAGTGCAAAAGCCGCTTAAGAATATATATGTCTGCTTCACAAACATATCCAATGCCCTGGACTCCTTGTTAGGGGTATGAACAAATGTACTCTCCTCTGACGGTTCCTTCTTTGTGGCTGCCTCAACAACCATGACATCTAACAGGGGGACCCTTGCTCCAGTGCATCCTGTTTTTAGGGATGACCAAGACCTTGTCCAGCTATGAGGGCATCAGTGGGCAGCAACATGCAAGAGGTAGAAAAGCCAGCTCCAAAAGCCTCAAAGGAACAGACTCCTCAGGAAAGGGAGTGTCAGTGGGCCAGTCTCCTCACTGGTTCATCAATTCAAGAATATCACCAAAGGTGACAACTTACAGAGGGGACAGTGGGGACTCTTCACCTTCATCAAAATCTGTGTCTTCAATGATGGACTCTAGGGAGGAGTATAAATGTCTCCTGCTGCATATCTCTTTCCTAGGACCATTTGGGCTTCTGGGGAAAAGAGTCAGAATCAGACAGGGAACTTGCATGGCAAGCACTCTCAAGGCTGAAAGAGGAGGACTGTCCCAGAACTGGCTGTACGAAGTCAGGAAAAGTATCCAATAGGGGCTGGGATGGAAATGAGCATAACAGAGATACCTCGTTTCTCAGCCTGGCAAGAACCCTGTCAAATGCCTCAAACACAGAGGACACAATCGAAAGCAAAGAGTCTCTCCTCCAATCCAAAAAGGGGATAGAAGGAACACCCTCTGCTCTGACCTACCCCGGCTCCAAGGCTGGCAATGGAGCTGAGCTATCTAGCACCAAGGTACCTAGAGAAGAGACTGCTCTGAAAGCTTCAAAGTCAACACAACCCCCCCCCCCCCAAGTCTCAGCCCCAATGCTTTGGCTCAATATATTGTCCTGATCCAGTAAGATCAGTCTTGAGACTCTTGAGGGATACTGTCGGAGTTGAAAGGGCTGCTGGCTTCAGTGTAGGTGCTGTGGGAAGGCTCAAACCCGTGAACTTCGGATCTGAAGGTCGGCCCAGAATAGGAGAAACCAGTGGAAGGGTAGATGGACCTGTACCCTGAGCATCCAAAGGAGATGGCACCAGGAGGAGCCCTGCCTGAATCTGCATCCAGAGGAACTACTGCATCATCCTGTCAACATCTGCTTCAGTAAGGCTCCACACAGAATGGAAAAACTCATAGAGAAAGTCACCTAACACCTCTCATGCAAAAAGAGAGAATGGAGCCTAGGACTCACCAGCTCCAGTGAGACATTGGAAGGAGGTCACCAGCTCCTGGTGAGAAACTGGAAGGAGGCAGAGAACAGCTCCCAGAGGATGTAGGACCCTTTGGGAATTTTCGGAACAAAACCCAATACCTCTGTCAGATCATTCTCTCTCTCTCTCATTCTGGATCAAGTGGCAAACAAGATCTGAGTATGTTTGGGAAGCATAGGGAATTGTGGGTAGGGAAGGAGTCAGAGCCCTGGAACCAAAGCTTCTAAAAGTTGCTGAGGCCAGATCCGATAGTATTGGATAACCCAAAACGTTGAAGCAGATAAAAACACACATCAGATCTGTAAATTAATATCCTCTTGGAGAAATTAATATCCTCTTGGAGAATGCTCATTCCCCATTTAGATACGGTTGTACATTCTGCCCATTATCTAAATAAAGGTCTTCAATGGCAACTATTAGAAAGTTCGAACTGTCACTTTATCAGAGGTCTGTGCTGGGCCCTCTGACATTTTGATCTCCGTAAATTGCCTGTGGTAGCAACACAGGGCTTTTAGTGATAAAATATGGAGCATCAGGATGACAGGGCTGTAGGTAAATATGTGAATTACCTACAACCCTGCAGTGGTGTATTGCTATTGTACAATGGAAAAAAAGAAATGTTGCACTTTTCCTAAATAAACCCAGTGCATGCTTTGCATCAATTGTTTCTAAATAGGTAGGTACTAGGCTATTGGCCCTAGGGCCTATACAAGCCTAGCCAAAAAGGTACCTGGCTTTCACCAAAGAGCAGAGCCACCGAAGTGATCCCTGAGGTGAATTTCCTATTTAAGGATAAGATTCAGCACAGATGACATTAAGGTATAATATGCAGTTAGACATTCATAAAAATGGCAATACATTTGTAGAACATTGTTTAGATGCAGTTTGTGCCAGTGTGGTGTCCATCCTGTAAATTATATGAGTGCATTAATTTAATTTGTTGGTGAAGCATGGACTGGTAGTAACCAACAAAAGTCTTTTTTTTTTTGTCATTTACAGTTTGTTATCGTGTGGTTGGTTAAAGTTCAAACTAAATATTATATCTGATTCACTGCTAGCTATGAATTAAAATAGTGGGCATCTACTTTTGCTTTTCAGCAACTGCATTGATTTCTTGAGTACTGCAAGCACCAGCACTGTTGCCGAGTTGTTTTTTTTTTACACACTGTAGTGCAAATGCAATGCAGTCCATTTGGAGTTTTAAGTCTTCTGTTGTATAATCTGAAGATAACACTGCCATTGTCTGACATGCTTAATTCATACCACTGGTATAAAATAATCAAGTGGACCTCACAAAGCCTGCTGACCAAATCAAGTTGACTGACCTATGGCCGCACCCAGTACAGCCGCTAGGATCATACTGCTTGGCTAAGATCTGTTCAACTAAAGGTTGCAACTGTTGAGAGAATAAACTCTTGAAGTCCTGTTGTCATAACTTAAATTTCAGAAAGTACACACAGACTATAATCTCCATAATGCACAGACAATTAGAAACATTGTTCCATCTTTAAGCAATGAATCTCATTACATCGTGATGCAGGCTGTATTTGGTAAATCATGGTGGAGTACGTAAAACACAGCATGTCACAGACTGTACAAGTTTTTATCACCATTATATAGCTTTAAAAATATTTACATTTCTAAGTAAACAGATTGTATAGTGTAGTTTTGTGCTTGTGGTGTTTGATTAAAGACTATGTTCCTGTGTGTTACTTGAGTAACTTCATATCAGCGACAATGACATAATGCTCAGTGCAGCTTGTATGGTTTTCTACTGATCTGCTGTTTTGTTTGTCAGTGGTACCTTTTATTTTTGTAAATACTTCACACTTTTGTGTTCGGGTTTTTGCAGTGTCACTATGCTAGTCTACTTTGTGTATGCACCTAGCTGGGGAATAGTTTTTGTGCCTCCCTGCTACCTTTAGATAGGACTTTTAAAATTACTTATGAATTCTAGCTATGTTGGCTGCTTTTACTGTACATAGCAATCATGCTTGCTGCTATAGCTTACATTTCTTTTCAGCTGAGCAATCAATAGATAATTCTTATGTCACAATATTGCAATTTGCAGCACCATATTAAGACAAACAACAATTAAGATGAGGTTCCTGGATAGCTTATATCCTCCAAAATACAACATATGAATCACATTATGAAACAACTTATCTAATTAGGCTTTAAATATGTTCAGACTACTAGCCTTTCTGAGATGTGGTGGTAATGTATTCCATATGATGTCCACCCTAACTGGGAAGAAGTTTTCTTTAGGGGTGTTACACGTTTTTCAGTTGCAATGAGGAAATCTTTATTTCCAGTGGCATGAGAGTAGAAGATAAAAGTTTAAGTCAGTGGTGGTTGCTAACAGTTCATTACTAATTACAAAAGTGAAATTTGAGTATTCCCTTTAAGTCTGTAATGTACATACTGTAAGTTTAAATAGGCTATCCTCTCCAGAAAGGACTTTGATTCACAGCCATAGCTATGTCAATTTGGCACACTCCAAATTTCAAAGTTCAGGATAAAAAAGGTCATGTGTAACTGAAGACAAAAAAAAAAAAGTTATTGTGCAACTGCGACTAACAGCCTCATAACAGCTCCTTAGCTCCTTGCTACAGTTAGAAATACACACTCCCACTGCAAGCAATTTAGCACAACTACTTCAGCAGCTGCAGTATCAACTGACTGTTAACAACTCTACTAAGGTGCCAACTGTGCCCCCTAACAACGTGTGCCCAGGACAGCCCCCCCTTTCCACATTAGATAAAATACTGCTTCAATTGAAAAAGGATGACTCAGTTTGTATAAAAAAATAAATCTGGATTCTTTCCAACTTCTGAGTATTCCATACAATGTAAATACAGAATGCTGTGCAATACTCCACATGGGGCCAAACCAAAGACTTAATCAACAGTAACACAACAGCAGGATCCTTTGAAGATACAACTCAGAATATTTGTAATAGTCCAATAACATTTTCTAACGTTTTGGATTTAAAGCAACAACATTTTTTATATGAACCATTCTGGGCATAACTTACTTATCCAGTTATTACAATTTCCAAGATGTAATATACTGCGCTTACTAGTGTTAAGAAATTTGATTTACAGTCACCCAAGAGAAAAGAGAATAAGGCGCTGGAGAATTTGCTAATCTTTCATACTGCAATTTTCATGTCCTCAGCAAATCTGCCCAAACCATACGTTGTCAGTCACTAGAAAGGTAGCCACATGCATGCTGAAAGAATTGACCCAACAGTGATCTTTGATACATCCCCTTGCTAATTAGTCTGTAAGCAAAAACAAGTCATTGATCTTTACTCTAAAGAACTGATTGAAAAGACATTGGCGAGGAAAAAGAAAAGCACTTTTTGTAATTCAAAACTGAATCAGGTTGGAATTCGTCTTGATTTAAGATGGAGTCTGCAGCATGTGCCAGACAAATTTTATTTCTTCAAGCTGACACAGCACTCTACTCGATGTGTGGAGTGGGCACTCTAAATTGGCCATAGGTGTGAGTGTACAGTACGGAAGAACAGCTACGGCAGGGCAAGTTTGAACCTTGGTTATAGATGATTCATTGCTGAAGTGACACACTGAACCCAAGTGTAAAAATGGATGTGCTTAACTCAGTGAGAAATGAGACCTGCTCATTTTCATGGTCAAAGATAGCCATTCTCTCCCCAATGTCAAAAATTCTAGAAAAATGCATCCACCACCAACTTATGCCCTTCCTTATCAGTAACCACCTCCTTACCCCTACTCAACATGGCTTTCGCCCCACCCATAGTACAATAACCGCTCTCCTCTCATTTTTAGACATAGTAAACCATGCTCGGAACTCTGGAGAAATTGTATCCACTGTTCCTTCTAGATCTTTCCAAGGCTTTCGACACTGTCTCTCACTCCCACCTTCTAACTCACCTGTCTAACCTCAATCTCGATCAGCATTCGCTTACCTGATTTAAGAGTTATCTTTCTGACAGATCACAGGCTATGAAATGGAAAACTAGTACCTCAATCTTCCTTCCTACCCCAACCGGGGTTCCCCAGGGTTCAATACTCAGTCCAATGCTCTTCAATATATTCATTAATGATTTCCATGCAGCCATTCCCAACACTAAAATAGTGCAGTATGCAGATGACTCTACTTTAAATCTGCTTTGCTCCTAATCTTCCTGCTCTCCAAGCAATTACCCAATCTGCCTTTACAGCCACTGAGAACTGGATGTTTCAAAACCACCTCTCCCTTAATGCTAATAAATCCAAAATCCTACTTTTCTCTCCCTCTAAAAACCTGCACCTTAACAAACAATCTTTCAATATTACCAGTAATGCCAACTCCCTAATAGAAGTTGCCCCCCCTCGCTAAACTTCTCAGTGTTACTATAGATGAACACCAAAAATTCGATACTCATGTTCAATTAAATATTTAAAAAAAAAACATCAAAAACTTGGGTTACTATACAGAAAGTCTCACTTCCTCTCTCCCTCTACCAGGCAAACTCTTGCCACTACCTGCTTACTACCATCACTATTATACGGTGCCCCTCTTCTAACCAACCTTGCATCCTCCATCTCCTCAAAACTAGAAATCTGCTACAACAAAATCTCCAAATTCGCTACTAAATCTAAACACTACTCCCACCATTGATCTTCCCTACACATGCTAAAATGGCTAGAGCTTCCCAACTACCTCGATTACCTTCAACTCACTACAGCCCACAAATTAATCTTTAAACCTACTGCATAGCATACATCCATCCTAATAATACTCCCCACAGACCCCTAAGATCTGCACAACAAAATCAACTTGCTATTCACAAACCAAAACATCCCGCTGGCCAGTGTCTGCTATCCTAGTCCCTAGCAAAAAAATGGAACTCTCTTCCCCTTCACTAAGAATCTCCAATAACCTTGAACTCTTTAAATCCCAGCTCCATTCCCATCTCTCCCAAAACTGGAAATGTAATTGCTCTCTGCCCCCCTAATCCTATTAAACTCATTTCTACTTGTTCTTCATTAAATACTTCCTCACCATGCCATTCTGCCCAACAGCTTCCCCTTAATATTTCTTACATAACTTATACACCTTAATGTATACAGTGTAAATACTACACTTACCCTTCTTTCTGTACTTCTCTCCCCTGTATACTTCTTCCATCTAAACCTATATTACATTTGACTGACTAATGACGCTAACATTCTACAAACTGTGTCCAACACTCTTCCACTAACTTTACCCTCCGTCCCCCTTGTATTACCCCCTATTGCTTTTTTCTCACATATGTTCTTCTTTCTAATAAACAATTGCCTCTTGCTTCACTACTCAACTGCCTCTCTCTCCTTCCTCCACTTTTAGGTATTTATTCCTACTACTCTGCATACTTTCCACTACCCATCTTCGTAACCATGCATGTTCTGTATGAACTATCCTCAAGTCTCCTATACTCCACTTATTGCACTACATCTTTTTGCTACATCTCACTGTATCTTCTTACAATTTTGTTTAAAATATTATATAACACTAGGATTATTCATAACTGCATTTTACTGTACTTTTTATCATATTTTTATTGTATCTTTGTAATTTTGGAGCTTTTCTCCCCGGGCCTCCACTGAAAACGGGCTCCTTGAGCCCAGTGGACCACCCCGGTTATCAAATTGGAAATAAATAAATAATACAAAGCTCACGCCAGCCCAAAAACTCTCGAATTAAGATTTTACCCACAATGCCATTCTCTGTTACCTCAGATCGAGTTTGTCCATGTCATACAAGTAAAGCAGAGGCCATTTCTGCGCAAATACCCTAAGACACCACTAGGACCCAAAGAATCCGCCAGGGGCCTTTGGCGGCGGAAGGAGGGTGGGAAGCGATGAATGAAAGAAGATGAACAACACAGATGGAACATTATGGTAAGATACAACTTCTTTATCTGATGTTGTTAATCTTCTTTCTATTCTATTCATCACTGATGGGACAGAATCCCCAGCTACCTTATCATCCTTGGGTGGCCCTTATGGAAGAACATTCCTGAGAACCATTGTGCCGAAGGCAGCTCTCCCTCTGGAGGCCACGTCCAATTTGTAATGATTAATAAAAAAGTGTGGGGTTTAGCCCATGTGGCTGCTGTGCAAATGTCATCCATAGAATCCCTGGAATGGAAGGCCACAGAAGTTGCCATAGATCTGGTGGAATGGGCTTTAAAATTCTGAGGCATAGGTTCTTTTGCAAATGAATAAATGAAATGTATGCAGTCCCTTAGCCATTTTGATAAAGTGACCTAGGAAAAACAGTTTCCCATTCTAGGCCCAGAAAAGGAAATGAACAGTTGGCCAGTCTTATGAATCGTTTTGGTTCTGTCCAAATAGAATCGCAATTGCCTGTGTACATCCAAGGAATGTAGGCAGTATTCTCCTTTATTAGAAAAGTTAGGGAAAAATACTGGAAGATCAATAGACTGATTGATGGAAAACTCAGAAACAACTTTGGGAAGAAAGGATGGGTTCGTCCGGAGAGATACTCTCTCCTTATAAAAAATCAGGTACGGTCTTTTGGTGCACAATGCCTGCAACGCTGAGACTTGTCTGGCTGACGTGATGGCTACCAAGAAGATTTCCATGACAAGAATTTGATTTTGCAATTCACTGCGGGTTCGAAGGGGGGGTTGGGTCAAAGACTGGAGGACTAGTGTGAGGTTCCATGGCTCTATAGGCTGTCTGATTAGGTGAGATACTACTTTGAGAAAAGTTTTGCACAAACGCAGTGGTATGAGTGGAGTACTACTCAATCCATTATGATAATTAGAAATTCCCACTAGATGTACTCGTATGGTAGAGGCTGTGGCTCCATCTTCAAAAAACTTAAGACAGGTATTGTAAGACTGCTGTGACTGGAGTCAAATACAGAAGTAGAATCCTTTCCTTTGACCAAATAGAGAACCTTTTCCATTTGTCCCAGTATAATCTTTTGGTGGATGATTTATGAGAAGCCAGAATGACATCACGCACAGGAGAAGGGAGGTCATCCTGCCTGGCAACTAGTGGAAGTGGAGAAACCAAGCTGTCAGCTTGAAACTGGACAGATTTGGATGAGTCATCTCTTGGGGGTGGGAGAGATCAGATCTGGAATAGGATCCAGAAACCACGGTGGGTACAACAGATGAGGCCAAAGGAAGGGGAACCAGACTTGTCAAGGCCAAAATAGGGCTATGTGGATCACCTTGCATTTCAAGCAAATGGCTTTCTTTAAGAACTGTAGAATCGGAGGAATGGGGGGATAGGCATAGAGAAGTCCCATGGGCCAATCGTGAATCAGAGCATCCTTTGGGGGGAATAGGGTGAAATAACTGCTGCATTTGTTGTTTGAAGGGGAGGTGAAGAGGTCGCAACAAGGCTGGCCCCAACAGCTGAATTCTGCCACTACTTTAGAATTGAGATCACTCATGGGACAACGGAATACATCTGCTCAGCTTGTTCGCAATCACATTGGAACTCCCTGGGATATGTGTCGCTATTAGAAAGCGGTTGGAATCTATCGCCTATTGCCAAATTCTCATGGCCTCTCGACACAGGGGGTAGGATTTGATTCCTCCTTGAATGTTGATATACCAGACTACTGACATATTGTCTGACTGAACTGCAATCATTCCAGAGGGGAGGACCAGATGGAATGCTTGCAACGCTAGCACCACTCTCAGTACCTGAACGTTGATATGCAAGTCGGCCTCCAGCGTGGACCATGCACGTTGGACTGCCTTTCTCTGAAAATGCCCCCACCCCCACCACACCCTATCAGGGAAGCATACATGGTCACAATGGCCTTGGGCTGAGGGGGCTGGAATGGGCGGCTCCAATGATCTGTGCCTGGCCTCATCCACCAAAGAAGGTCCTGTTTGCAAGAGTTGGTTGTCCACATCTGAAAACATAGGGGATGATGATTCGGGAACCACTGAGAGAGAAGAAGCCATTGGAGGATTCGCATATGCTGTTTCGCAAGAGGCACTATTGGTATGGAGGCTGCCATGGATCCTAGGACCTGAAGAACTTCTCTCGCCAAGACTTTGTTTTGACAGAGTATCACCTGGAGCTGAAGCCTCAACCTCTGGAGTCTGTGAGCTGGGAGTGACACCAGACAGGATGGAGTGTCGAAGACTGCCCCAATGAAGTCTATCCGCTGGGCCAGAGCAAGGTTGGACTTCTCTCAGTGCACAGTTATCCCCAAAATTTCAGCCAGAGAAAGGGTGTATTGCAGGGCTGTTACCAGAAGATGCTTGGTGGGAGTGGTAAGGAGCCAATCACCCAAATACAGAAACACCTGGAATCCTTGCAGTCTCAAGTGAGCTGTGACCACTGCCATGCACTTCATGAACACTCTGGGAGCTGTAGAGAGACTGAATGGCAGGGCGCAAAGCTGGTAATGATTGGCTCCTAGCCTGAAGCTAAGCAGACTCCTGGAACGTTTGTCCATTTTGATGTGGTAATACGCATCCCAAAGATCTATCGAGCACATCCCTGAGAAAGGGGAGGATGTACTGAACCGTGACCATCCTGAATTTGGTTTGGGCGACATGTTTGTTCAAACTGCTGAGATCCAAGATGGGTCTCCAGTCCCCTGTCTTTTTTGGCACAAAAAAGAATCTTGAGTAAAATCCGGATCAGCATTGGTCTGGTGGGACTAGTTGAATGGCTCTTTTTTGATACATCTTTCTTACTTCTGAAGCTGCTTCTTCCCTCTGACTGGGTGGAAAGTCGGGAATTTTTGTTGGAAGTTTGGGAAAAGATATGAGGGGTATGGTGTAACCTCTGGTAATGATGTTCTGCACCCAACGATCAGTGGTGATAGAGAGCCAGGCAGGTTGGTACAGAGAGAAACGACCCCTGACTGCTTCCAGAAGCAAGCAATTGGGCCGCTCTTCAGGAGCACTGGTAAGGCTGTCCAGAGAAGGAGTCTCTGGAGCCTTGGTTGCATGGACCCCCTCTGCCTCGAAAGGGGTGTCTTCCGGAATTGTTACTCCCCTGTGCCCCTGGGGGTATCATCACCACATGCAGCACGGAAAGGATCCTGAGATTTTTTGTGCCACGTCTTCCCACTCCTCTGGTTCCTGGAGAAGAAACATTGAGGGTTGGAAAAATGTAGGCCTATGGCACACAGGGTCATACCATCCTGCTCACACCTGGCCAGAGTGTCATTTACCTTGCAGCCAAATGGGGAAGAAGGTTCGATGGGAGCATTCAAAAAAGGAAGACCTGAAGGGATCTGCAAGGTCACAAATGCGCATCCAGGCATGACGCCTCATAACTATGCCTGAACCCGCAGCTCTAGCCACTCCTTCAGTTGCGTGTGAAAGCAACCTCATGGACGAATTGGAGATCAATTTCAGGGTTGCGAGCTGCGAGGCAACTTTGTCCCTCACCTCGTCAAACACCTGTCCTGCGAGTGTTCCAGACAGTTCGGAAATCTCTCTTTGGAGCCTCGTAAAATGTGCAAAGTAGTCCAGGGACCATATGGCAAAGGTCGCTGAAGCAAAAACTCACTTCCCCAATCTGTCCACGGCCCGGGACTCTCTGCTGGGCGAGTGGACAGTAGGACTCTCTTCAGCTAGGTCCTTTTTAGTGGCCGTCGCCACCACCATAGCATCAACTGGTAAACCTCTGGACCAATGTGGGTGTTCCTCGGGTGGGGAGAGAATTTTGTCGGGTCTCTGAGGGATCGACTCAACAGAGTCAGGGTTCTTCCAGGCGCACTGCACTATGAGCTGAACTTGCTCGCCTGCAGGTGAGGTCACCCAAGAGGTAGAAGGCTGGGAGCGGAAAGCTTGCAGGAAGATGGACTCCTCAGAAGAAGGACTAGTGGGCTTCCAGTCACCCGGATGTCTCCAAAGAAGGCATCATCAGGAGGTGACCGTGGGGATGCTTCATCATTGAAATCCATGTCCTCTGTTGTAAGAGAGTCCTCAGGTGAGTCTACGTGCTTCCTCTTGCACAATCTCTTCCACGGGGGCTCCTCAGTTGGGGGTTCTGAGCAGGACTCAGAAAAGTGGGCACCCTGTACAGTGGATTCCTGTGGCTTCCCACCCAGAGTCCTGGGGAGGTGGCCTGTGGCAGCTGTAGCTCAGGGGGATAAAACTGTGGTTCCAACATCGGCGGAATGCTTCCAGAAGCAAAAGCCCTCTCCATCGCATGGAAAGCAGGTCTTCCCAAAGAGAGATGGAAGCCTGGAACTGAGAAAGACAACCTCGGAACTGGGGTCACACCCCACTCTGTCGAACCCACTCCCGAGGATGGAGCCTCAAGCAGGATCGGAGCAGACAAAGCTCCCGGTACCAAAGACGGAACCAAAGAAATACTCTGAACCATGCCACCAACCGAAGAGCCCGCAGCCCAATCACAAGGTTGAGGAAGGACTGGTTCAGTAGGAACTGAGGGCCAAAGGGATGGTCCCAGAGCCAAAGAGAAGTCCACTACTGGCACCGAGATGGGGGGTTCTGAGAGAGACGTTGGAGCAGAAGGCTTTGGAACCAAGGTGGTCAAAGGAGGAGAATAGGATGGAGTCCATGGAGAGATCAACCCAAATCCCATAGGGGGATGGGTTCTGGAGGGTATGGGTATCCCCCTGGCTACCAGCAGCTGGTCCACAAGACGCACCACATCAAGTTCTGAAAGGCTCCTAGAGGATCTAGTGGATACTCTAGATGGGGAGTCTGGTCGATCTAGGAATGGGCTATATACTTGGCCTAGGAACGGATCTAAGGACAGAGTATCGGGTCCATGGTGCAGGGTCTACCGGCACCAAAGTCTCAAGTTTGGAGACCAGAAGCAGTGGAATCAAATCTAATCTACTGTAGTCGGAGCCATAATAGAGCTCAGTGCCAAAGGAACACTCAAGAGATGATACGGCAGGTTGAGTCATCACTGCAGAGACAGGCATCGAAGGAGTGCACTGTGTTGACGTGGCACCTGGTGCCGAAGTTGTAATAGGTAGGTTTATGGTTGGGGCTGGAGACGGTATCAGAGCCAAACTCGGTTCCAAGGGCTTGGAAAAGAACCCATCAGTGATGAATGGAAAGAAGATCAACAACATCAGATTGGTCATTTTGACTGTTTCTGTTACCCGTGGTGTGTGCATCTCCGGTACTGTGTGCCATCTTGCAGCTTGTAGCCCTATTGCGGTGCTGCTTAAATTGTAAGGGTGCTGCAACAACTTGGTGATAATGCCCTCGGGTTTGCCTTATTTTGTTGGTATCAAAGGACCTCCTAAGGCACGCCCTCCTTCAGTTCTTTCACCCTAGAAACTCCTCCTTCACTTATGTATACAGATAAGTCTCTCATCTCTGCAGGCTATAAAAAGCATAGTTCTGTGAAACTTGGAGGTATTCTTCTCTCTCCAGTTTCTACATGCATTTATTTTATTGACAGACCCGTCTTCTCATACCTGCAGGATGTGGATAGGCTGCTCTCCTGGAGTTAAGTTTGTTTTTTTATTTAATTCGGGTATGCGTGCAACACAGTTCTCATGTTTTTAGATTGCATTTAGTTTTTGTAACCTTCTGTAATCTGATCGGCACTCCAGCTAACTACAAGCCATCGCATTACAGAACATAAAAAAAAAAAAAAAACGAATGCAGTTTTCACTCACATGTCCATGACTACATGTATGCCAGTGTTGGCAAGTGAGTGTATGTGTGTAACTGAGGATATGCGAGAGCATGTGTATATGCAAGTGTGTATGAGTGTGTGTGTATGAGTGTATGAGTACCTGTATATGACTGTATGCAAGTACGTGTATGTGAGTGTGCACAAATGCGTGTATGCTAATGTGCTTGTATGCACTAGTGCACGTATGTGAGTGTAGATGACAGCACACAGGGACATTAGCAAAACAAAAATTATGTCAGAAAATTCTACACGGTCCTGTATTTCAGACAGAGTTGATCAGAATAAAACTCAAAAGATGTGCACAAACTATGTAGCAGTAATACTGACAAGATTTTGCCTTTGTTTTTGAACCTTTCCAGATTGTCCTGAATGGAAGACTCTACATTTCAAGTAAAATATTCATGGTTTTCAAATCCGTTGCTTATAATTATCTTCTGATAATAAGTACCATTCGTTACTGCAAAGTGTTCAGTAATCAACAAAATTGTGTTGCAATATACAAGTGCAACCAGTAGTTGTACTATGCTCTCACATTACGGATGCATAAACATTTAGATGAGAACCATTTGTTAAATGAATACAGAAAATGAAAGAAGAGAGACAGAGAGAGAGAACAAGTGCTGTAATCTGCCATCTGCTCACACAAATTTAGAAGGTTATTTTTACTGAGCAAGTCACTAATATTCTATTTTTTTTCTTTTTAAGTGCATTACAGTAGAATGTTCAAAGGTTATAAAGTCTGCAGCCTGGTCTCCATTGGCAATAGAGCCCACTCGGACTATTGTTTGCAGCGGATTGTGGCAACCAGTGGTTTCTGGGCCAACTGTTTTGCTGGGGATGATTTTGCAAACATTGATTATACCCTAGTACCCTTTCCTTACTAGGGGGAGTCTACCTGAGTTGCATACTGGTCACTCTTGCACATGATCTTGTGACCGTCTCTCTTTTTCTAAACCATGTGTTGGTGACTATCAAGCCATTTGCCAGACAGAAGTCTAGAACGGCCTCTCCTTTATTCTTGTTGCCCCATCCACTGGACCTGGGCAGGCCTCAAATCCTGTTCTGTACGTCTCGATATGGCATTCAAGTCACCCATTATCAACTCCAATTCACGTTGTCCTGCTTTATCTAGTGGGTCTTGCAACTGCTGCCTGAATCCATTCTTTTCCTCACTATCATAACCTTTCTGTGGGGCATAGGTTGAGATTATGAATACTGCCCTATCATTACACTGGAGTCTGATTGCCATGAGTCTGTCACTAATTCTGATGACATTCCTCACTGCCTCTGAAACCTTTCTCTCACCACAATTCCCACACCATTTCTAGCCTGTTCTCCTCCTGAGTAGTAGACTTTGGATCCCAAGCCAAATGGCTTTGCTGCCCTGCTCCTACATCTTGTCTCCTGGATACACAGGATGTCCAGCCTCCTCCATATCATCATCTCATCCACTTCCAAGCTGTGTCCTGTCAGTGAACCTACACTGTGTAGCAATTTAAATGTCAAATAAATAAATAAATAAATAATTTCTCAGTTCATGTTAGGCAGGTTCACTGGTTTTATATCCAGTTTTTGCTCAATACAGCTATCCAAGGTAACCCAGGTTGGGCAACTAGACAGGCCATCCAGTAGCTTATTGCTCCAGGGCTGCTGAACTTTATGGCAGCTATACAGCCAATAGGGGCACAAACAATCTTTGTGTAGTGCATTCAAACCTTACCATGATCTTAGTTTTTGGAAGTGGATGAAAAGTAATAGGAGTAAACAGCAGAATTCCTATTTAACACGCTCTTATCTTTGTTTCCACAAAAAACAAGTAAGCATGGTAATATCATAGAAGGAATTAATTTCTTTAAAATATATAGTGAGCAGAGACGATGTTGAAAATGTACTGTGAATACTAGACACGCGACCTAGGGTCATATCATTTATCCATAACAGTTCTTGGCCAATTATCAGTACTGATTATCCTGTTGCAAGGTTGTTCCACATGAATTGATAGTCCTACAGTATTACTTCAGAAGAGAGGGGTTCCCAGTGGTGCTTCATACCTTGTTAGTTATGCATTACACGTGAAATGAATGCCCAAATACACAGTAGTGACTTGACTTCTAACTTGTTCCTGAAGATTAATTTCTCACTAAGTGTGCATACTTGCCAGATTACACTGTGTTTTAAACTGCATCTGGAAACCAGAATGATACTGCTATGTAGTCTGATGCAGGGAGCAGAGTATTTTGATGACTGTACTTTACATTTCACAGCTTTATAAAAATGCCATAATATGCTGTGAACATGAATGAATTTCACCCATAATGCATGCCTTCCATTTGGTGACATGTTTTCTTTTTTATATGACTTGCCTAAGCAGTCGGCATGGTACACAAGTAAGGAAACCAGCAACCAGCAACTGACAGTCAGATGGCACAATATGGTCTTGATATCACCTGTGATCTCTATTAATTCCATTATGTTGAACTGCAAAATTTCCTAATGTAACAAGATGCTGAATGAACTCACATCTCCCTGTGCTGAATGTGCCTAAGTTTTCTTTGACAGTGGAATGGAGATTGCACAAATATGTGTCTATATTTGTTTTGAGGTACTTTCTGGTGTCCTGTCCATGCTTAGATGTAACTGTTTTGTGACACAAGCACCATGTGAATATTAATGTGTACCGTCAGTTTAAAAAACGGTTTCCTCTGTGATGCTTCTCATGCCTCATCTGATGTTGTTAAGATTCTAGTGAATATGCTAAGCCACTGCCTCTAACCTAGGGTTTCCATGCAAACTCATCACATCTCCTTTTTCATCTTCTGTTGCTGAACAGTCAATTGAAGTTTTTCACTGAGCAGTCGTAAAGTCTGCATAATGAAGTCATTTCCTCGGGAAGATACCTTAGCTCAGCTTGCCCCTTCCTATACTTAAAAGCCATAGTCACTGTTGTTCATCAGGCT
Source organism: Protopterus annectens (assembly GCF_019279795.1). Classification (NCBI taxonomy): domain Eukaryota; kingdom Metazoa; phylum Chordata; order Ceratodontiformes; family Protopteridae; genus Protopterus; species Protopterus annectens. Next base: position 528,352,367 of record NC_056733.1, read on the forward strand.
TCACAAGTTATGCACTTGTACATGCTAATATACCTGAAATGTATCTTATCGGCATAACTAATCTGTCTTTCGAGAAACTCTTATAATCTTTGTCTTTATGCAGGGTTGTTGCCATAGCCTGTTTGTGCATTTGCTGGCTTGCCTGTACTTTGATGTTACAGCTCAACTGTTTAAAACCAAAACTTTGTCCTTTGCACCCTTTTCTTTTTATGAAGCCATAGCCCACCCGTATGGTACACATGAGTTGATGTTTGTGTATAATCCTACTAAGTGTTGTCATCACATTTGCTTTGTTGATGTTCCTGTGCAAAATGGTCTTTCATGCTTGATCCCTGCTGTAACAACTAAATTCATATGATAATAAAAATGCAACAGTCAGTTACACAGTGCACAACTTTCTGCTCCAGTTTGTCAAGCAACTCGCAGTAGGATAAACATTCACTGCTATTTCTGTGCGTAAGTACAAAGACATCTACCTTGCTACATGCAGTAAAATAAAGGTACTGTGTTCACTGACTCCATTCAAAGTTACAGCTACAGTGCAATACCACTTCCGCATCTCATCTGCATAGGTTTATAATAAGCATTGCTGAATTTTTCTTGTTTTGAAGATGGGCTGAGAACTCAGTGGTTCACTCAGACTCTGGAATAGTGTTAATCAGTGAGCATTTGTATGTCTTGTCAGATTTACTGCTTGCAATGGATATCAAAAGAGGGACTGTGATGTCTGAGTTGCGAGAAGTAAAACAAAGTGATAACAGCTCTGACTGGGGGATGCTGAGCAGTGTGGTATACAAGTGATACTCCTGAGGAAAAAGAATTACAACAGACTGTACTGGAATTGCTGCTTGATCAACTGCAAATTGTTTCAAAAATGACTGTGGTGTAAAACATATTGTTAGAGGTAGTCTTGTTTATCTAGCTTATTGAGGAAATGTGTGAAATTTTGGATATCAGTGATTAGAAAAGCTTGCTGTTCATAGGTTCATACTAGGCTATCTGCCCTAGGGCATTTATAAGCCTAGCCAGAGTGTGTTTGGCTTTCGCCACCCATTTTAAATTAATTTTGCTATGCCCTTTTTCGAGGTTAGTATACTGTGCCTCTGTCTAACAGTGACACAGAAGTGATACCCGGGGTAAACCTATGATCTCCCATCCACTCATCAAGATTCCTCTTGAAGAGAGTCAATGAGGGACTCTGCCTAACCTGGACTAGGATTTTATTCCAGAGTGAAGGGAGCCTCTGGGTTAAGAATCTGTCCCTCCAGCATGTCCTATTTATTTCAGTGCTGAGGTTCACGTCTCTCGAGCGTGTAGCTCGATGGGATTTGGATTTTCTGAGGTGCAGCATGTCCCATTAATTCCGGGTTGGACAAGGCTTTATACGTCAGGCACAGATCGCCTCTGAGCAGGCGGTATGCCACTGAGTAGAGCTGGAGTTTCTTTAACCGGGCAGCATATGGCATCTGTTTGAGCCCTTTGATCCTCTTGGTGAGGTACTTTTGGGATCTTTCCAGTTGCTGCAGGTGTTTGGTAAGGTACATCCCAAAAGGGGCACTGTACTCAATTATGGGCCTGATGAGGGATGAGTAAAGAGGCATGATGACCTCCCCTGATCTAGATGTGAATCCCTTCATGATTAGGTGGGCTATATAAAATGTTTTTCTAACCACTTTGGCCACATGGTTTTCAAATGAGAGATTGTTGTCAACTTTGGTCCCCAGGTCCTTAATTACTTCTTCGGTACTTAATGGATTACCACCTATGTGGTAATTTGTGGGGACTTTGTTTTTGCCAAAGGGGATGACTATACACTTTTTGGCTTTTAGCTTGAGGCCATGGCTCTGGCACCAGTTGTCTGTTTCTATGAGGCCCTTTTGGAGGATGCTTGTGTCGGCTGGAGAGTCGATTATGGCGCCTAGTTTGCAGTCATCTGCGAACTTGGTCAGTCATAGTCCTTCCGTGTTGGCCTGTACCTCCGAGAAATGTATACCGAACAAGAGAGGTCCCAGGACTGAGCCTTGTGGGACGCCACTTTAACTGGTTTGGAGTCTGACATGGCTCCAGCAATTCAAACCATGTGGGTTCTGTCCTTGAGCCAGTTTGAAATCCATCTAGTGACATAGGGGTTTATATTTCAGCTGGTGAGCTTATCTATAATGCCCGAATGGGGTATTGTATCGAAGGCTTTTGCGAGGTCCAGGTAGGCTGTGTGGACCACCTTCCCAGCATCAATGGCCTTGGTGACTGTTTCAAAGAAATCAACCAGGTTTAAGAGGCAGGATCTGCCCTTAACAAAGCCGAAATGGGTAGGATCCAGTGTCTGTAGGTCCCCAATATCTGTATTTATGAGGTCCATGATGATCCTTTCCATAGTTTTGCAGACCAAGCTAGTCAGGCTTATGGGGCGATAGTTTCCAGGATCCGTTGAGGCACCACCTTTGTGGAGAGGGACCACTGTTGCTGTACGCCACTCTTTGGGTACATATCCTGTAGTAAGGCTGAGACTGAACAGTAGTTTTATGTTTGGGTTTAGCTCTTCTTGGAGTTCATGTAGGATGCAGCCCGGGACACCGTCTGGTCCCATTGATGCTGTGTTTTTTGCTTTGGAGAGGGTGGCTCTTACCTAAGCATCTGAGAAGTCGGGGCAGCACTCTGCTGGGATAGATATTTTCCCTTTTGGTGGGGAGGGGGGGAGAAGTTTGTGCTGAACCTGTCAGCTAGGATGTTGGCAATGTCTGTGGGTTTGGTGTATTTTTTGTCATTTTGGACTAATTCTGAGCATATCTAGGAATTCCCACCCAGGTTCCTAACATAACTAAAGAAAGCCTTGTGAATATCCTTAGTGTCCTGTGCAATTTTTCTCTCGAAGCTGGCCTTAAGACGATTTTATGAGTGCGTAGTTTTTTGCTAATACTGATCAGAGATGCCTTCCCTTTTTGGGATTTTGCTCTATCATGTAGTAGCTTCCTCCTTCTATTGTATAGTTTGTTTATGGCTGGGGTCCACCAGACAGGACACCTGCCTCTGAAGGATTGGGTCTTGGTTTTATTTGGGATTGCATGATCCATGCATTCCTGAAGGTGTTCATAGAATGCGTTTATAAAGGATTCTGCGGTGTGGGCCATATTTTCCATAGGCCCGGGGGCTTTGAAGGATTCCACCTCGGTTTTGAGGAGTGTGAAATTTGCTTTAGAGAAGTTTTTCACTGTGGTTTTCTGGGCAGGGGGTGGGGTCGGGATGTGAATATCCAGTGAGATTAGTTTATGGTCTGATCTTACCAGTGAGGGATACACTTTTGGTCTGGAGCATAGAGACCCCATATTGGTGATGATGAGGTCCAGTATGTTTTCCCCTCTTGTGGGAGTGGTAACACGTTGTTCCATAGCATTTGAGTTTATAAATTCTAGGAACCTTTGGGCTAGGGTGTTGGAGCTAGAGTAATGTTCCCAGTCTATGTTTGGGTAGTTGAAGTCACCCAATATAATGGTGTTTAGAGAGACCTTCATATTTTCCAGTGTTCTCAGGAAGGCCGAGTGGGGTTCCTGGGTTTGGGAGGGTGGTCTGTAGCAGGCTATAAACTGGAAGGCAGTTTTACCCACTGTTAGTTGCACATGGATAGTCTCTGATGCTTCGTGCTGTGTCACCAACCTGGAGGTGTGGGTATCTTTGACGAATATTGATACTCCCCCTCCTTTTGTGGTTCGGTCCAAGTTTTGGGGCTGAAAAGCATGGTATGAGGTATAACCTGGTAGTGCTGGGGTGCTCTCAGGAGCCTTGAACCAGGTTTCTGTTACTGCACAGATATCGATGTTCTCCATGCTAAGGAGAGTTTTGAGTGAGTGCATCTTGAGGTTTAGACTTCTAGCACCGAGTAGCATTACTCTTAGTTTCTTATCCCTTGTGATACCTATGGAGGTGGGCTTGTGTTTTGAGCCTTGCCTAAAAAAGGCAATATGGGGGTGGCAAGAGCCTTTGCTAATATCCGAAAGCCCAGGAGTGACAGGTGCAAGCCGTCCCTAGCTTGTCATCCCAGGCTGACAGGCATTGGATCCCCTTTGAATGACACCAATACTTAAGCCAATTGTTGAAATTGATCATCTTGTCTTCATATTGTGGCATCACTCTTGGTGAGGGTAAGATCGATGCTACTCAAGGTAAGGGTCATACTGGCCTGGGCTACATGCTCAGAGAGCTGATCTATGTCTCTTTTCATGTAGTCCAGGGAGGTACGTCTCAGGTCATTCACACCAGCATGGACAATGACTGAGTCATATTTGTACTTGCCTTGGAGTGACCTGAGTGCGTGTGTTATGTGGCGGATCCTAGCGCCCGACAGGCAGCTCACCGTGACCTTCTCCTTGTTCAGCCTGGTGAGCAGGACATCAGTGTGCCTGACGATAGAGTCACCTATTAAAAGTGTATCAGGTGTGTTGTTTAGCCTTAAGTCTGTGACTGTTTGGCACACTGGCTTTGTGAGCTATGTGTTGCAAGTGTTTTGTTTTGAGGTAGCGGTTGCTTGGGTGTCTGCTTTGGAGGTCTCTGCTGCTTAGGCAGATTTTTATTTAGAGCCTCCGAGTATGTTTTTGTGTGTTTATGCGTTTGGTTTGCTTTCGTGGTAGGTCTATGTGAGACTGGAATTATAGTGAGTGTGGTTTCCTTCTCCTCCTGACTGGTTACGCCAGTACTGACTTGAGAGAGCTTAGCCTCCAGTTTGGCTATATGGTTGCATCTCTCACATGTGTTGGAATTTGTTGGGAGGAGGAGAGGGTTGTCTCTGTACATGAGGCAGTTGTAACATTGCCTCAAGATTCCCAGATTCACCAGCTGGACCGGAGAGGAGATTGACAACTGACCTTTGGACATGCTAGAATAGTATTGGGAATTCCTTTATAATTGAAAAAAGGGCCAATGGGGAACAAGGTACTCAAGGGAGTTTGTGAGGGTGTAGTGCTTTTAATTTTTTAGTGCTGACTTATATAATTGCTTTAGTGAGCAAGTGCCAGGCTTTAGAGTAGGAATAGGGTGTTTATTATGAGAACTAGATCAGTTCTAAGGGAAAAAGTGAAGAGCAGACTTTGTGGAGCCGAGAATGGTTTAAACCCAATTAGGCGGAGCTGCCCGATGCTGCGCTATGCGCAAAATCGGACAAAGCCGTGCCAAAGCGGGTTTTATACAGGGGGACTTGAAAGAGCTAGACAATGGCCCAAAACAGCCAATAGACTACCAGATTCTTGTGCTGGGAACACTCCTCCAGGGATAGATAGGCTGCTCTAAGCTCCCCACTGCCACTGGTGAACAAAGAAGCCTCCTTTTATCCAAGAAAGGAAATGGGCAACACAGGAACTTTCCAAAAGTCCAGAATACAGCAAAGCCTGCACCTGGACTACTCTAGGTCAGGAAAGACGGGAAACAAGGATAACTTTTTTGTTTTTTTCTTTTTTGCAACAAACAGCAGGAAAATGCAATAAATATGTAACACAGGCTAGCGCACTTGAGTGTGTAGCCTCAACAGGTAAATGCAACAAACAGGACAAACTTTAAAAGTGCAGGTGCAAAAACAACATTAAACAGTTTAAAACAGATCAAGAAGCAGAAATACTTGCAGTTTAGCTAGATCGGACAGTCGCCCAGGAAGTAGCAGGAAAAAAAAACACTTTTATCAGGTTAGCAGTCGCTCTTTTAGCCTCTCTGCTGCTAGTACCACTCTGCAGGACCACAAGGAGCTTGGCTGAGTAGTAACAAGCGCAAAAAACGCGCAAAAGCGGGTTTTATACAGGGGGACTTGAAAGAGCTAGAAATTGGCCAAAAACGGCCAATAGACTATCAGATTCTTGTGCTGGGAACACTCTTCCAGGGATAGACAGGCTGCTCTAAGCTCCCCACTGCCAGTGGTGAACAAAGAAGCCTCCCTTTATCCAAGAAAGGAAATGGGCAACACAGGAACTTTCCAAAAGTCCAGAATACAGCAAAGCCTGTATTTGGACTACAGCCTGCAATGGAAAACAACATTGACATTAAGCAAGAACACTATGCACACTGTTCAGAACAGTGACAGTAGGCACTGCATTGCATGAAGGAAAGAATATATTAACATGCATCAAAAAGCATAACTGATAAGAATATGTGCATACAAAAGCAGTAGTACTTACAAATACAAGGAGGCATCAGTGACATGCCTAACAGGTAACAAGGCAGAGGACTGCAATTCTATGTAAAGCAAATAGGATTATTCTTTATATACAAATAATAATCAGTTCTACAACTCCAGTTCTTGTTACCTAGCAATGCAATTGTTTTTTATTTTTTTGCCAACACATGCTACAGATGGTACTGTATCATATCTATACTGTTCTGCATATGTAACAATCAACCTATACTTACTGACTCCAATAGCCTAAAGAGGTTAACTCTGATCTAAATTTGTATTGTATATGTTCTCCTTTATATATTGCTTAAGCTTGATTTACATATGTTAGTTTCATTTTGATTATATGTCCTCCTTTATATATTGTGAAATTTGATTTATGTATGTTAGATTCATTTACTTTATTTTGTTAAAGTTGTGGAGCTTTTTTCCCCAGGCCTCCAATGAAAATGGGGTTTTGACCCAGTGGACTTTCTCGGTCAACAAATGTCAATAAATAAATAAATAAATATAAATTTATGATGAGAGAATTACATTTGCAGACATAGCTAAATTTGTCAGTGGCAGAGATTAAGGAGAGAGATGGGGAGGGAACACTTTTACTGACACAACAGGCAAACTGTAGACAAATCTGTTTGATGTGTATTGTCATGCAAATTAGCTGAACCTAGCAGGGTGAGAAATGTGATATCTTGCTAGCTGAGGGTTAGAATATGGGAGGATTAACATGAGAAAGACCTGAAGTAGATTAAAGTTGAAGTCTGTTTTCTCAGCAATGAGCTGCTATTCCTGGAAGCTTTTTTCCCACAGAATGTGTAACACCTCAGTAGGAAACACATTTGAAAGAGGCACTGCAGGACAGTAAATTATACTTTTACTGTAGCCTCTCAAAATTAGCTGTTCTTCTCTGTTCTTCCATTCTAAGTGAATGGAACCATCATGTGACAGTCCAGCTATGGACATTGTAATCTCATAAACAGTGCCCTCACAGTGTATTATTTCTTTAGAAGAAAACAAGGTCTCATCAGGATGTCTGCCCCCAGGAGGGGATTCAGGGTTAAAAACAGAATAAAATTATAGTGACAACTACTGCCTAGTACATCAGGTTTGCAATGAGTCAAACTTAAGTAAAAGTGTGACGCTTTTTTAATTGTTTTCCTGTAGTGGTTCTTCTCCAAAGCTGACTTTGGGCTCCTAAAAAACAGATGTGGCTAACTTCACGGCACCCATGTCAATGGAAAATAGATGCATGATACACCAATGCACTGTACAAACATACATAAAATGCATGGAACTAGCCATACCCAACAGAACCAAGACTCTCTCCTCTAAAAAATGGAAACCACTCTTGTGGTCCCCTGCCATTAATAATCTCTACAACAGAAGGAAGAAACTGTTGCAGAAAAAGGTGAAGTCTCAAGACTGGAAAAACTCCGTTATCAGCCTCAACAAAAAGCTGAGATCCCTCATCAAAACCTTTAAAGCCAGCTACGAAAGCAGAATTGCGGCAGACACTAAAAGCAACCACAAAGCCTTCTATAGTTATATCAATAATCTCCATGGCAATACTCAGGTTTGCTCTGTGTTACTGCACAATGGTACCTCCTATACTGAGCCAACAGATATTGCCAACATACTGGATGATAGATATAGTGCCAATTTTACCCCTCTCTCCCCACCTAAAGGACCAATCACAATACCGAAGGAATGCCAGGCACCCAGCATTACTGCAGCAGAGGTTAAAGCTGCATTGTCCAAGGCCAAGAATACAGCTTCCATGGGAACAAACAATATTCCTGGGTGCTTTCTACATGAACTACAAAGTGGACTACAAAGTACCTCACAAAGAGGATTACTGGCCTCAAACAAATGCCTTACACTGACCGCCTCAAAAAACTCCAGCTTTACTCCGTAGCATATCGCCTACTCCAAGGTGATCTCTGCCTAACATATAAAGCTATGTCAAACCCAGAGCGGTTTGACATGCTACACCTAAAGAAATTCCAATCCCTCCGAGCTACATGCTCTAGGGACCTAAACCTTGTCACCACAATAAACAGGACACGCTGGAGGGATAGATTCCTGTCCCAGAGACTTTCTATACCCTGGAACAAGCTATCCATCTATGTCAAGCAAAGTTCTCCATTAGCACTCTTCAAGAAAAATCTTGATGAGTGTACGGGAAATAGGAAATGCACCCCGGGGATCACTTCTGTGTCTCTGCTCGACAGTGGCACAGGAAAATAACTTTCTTGGGTGGCATAAGCCATGGAACCTTGTTGGCTAGGCTTATGTAGGCCCTTGGGCTGATAGCCTATTACCTACCTATGAACTGACACCACATCTCTGTGCCCTGTTCAATCACAGCCTCACCTCAGGCTTTGTCCCTACCGAATGGCATACTGCAACAGTTATCCCTCTGCATAAAGGGGGAGTGACTACAGACCCTGGGAATTATCACTCCTATTAGCCTGACGAGTCTGCTATGTAAGGCTATGGAGCACATCATCATGGACCTAATTAACAAGGATATAAGGAATCTCCAAACTCTAGATCTCACGCAATTTGGTTTTGTGAAAGGTAGATCATGCCTGCTCAACCTGGTTGACTTCCTTGAGTCAGTCACCAGAACTGTGGATGAGGGCAAAGCAGTTCATACACCCTACCTCGATCTGGCCAAGGCCTAACTCACCAAACTAGGCATCAACCCCTATATCATTAGGTGGGTTGCAAATTGTCTCACAGACAGAACCCACAGTGTGAAAGTAGCTGACTCCAAGTCAGACTGCAAACCAGTCACTAGTGGAGTCCCACAGGGATCGGTCCTGGGTCCCCTCCTGTTTGGCATCTACTTCTCAGAAGTCTAGGCCAACACAAAGGGACTCTGGCTGACCAAGTTCGCAGACGACTGCAAGCTGGGAGCCATTACTAACTCCCCAAGTAATGCAGACATCCTACAGAAAGCCCTCACTAAGACCAATGACTGGTGCTGAAACCATGGCCTTAAGCTTAATGCCAAAAAATGCATAATTATCTCCTTTGGGAAAAACTCAGTTCCCACTAATTACCACATCGATGGGAGCCCACTGAACACTGAAGGTGTTATAATAGATCTGGGGACACAGGCTGACAGCAACCTCTCCTTCGACCCCCACATTGCCACTATGGTCAGAAAAGTCCTTCTATGTGGCAAATCTCATTACCAAGGGTTTTGCATACATGAAGAAAGAGGTAATCATCTCTCTCTACTCTTCCCTCATTAGGCCAATCATAGAGTATAATGCCCCACTTGGCATGTACCTCACTAGATATATGCAACAGCTGGAAAGGTATATGCAACAGCTGGAAAGGTCACAAAAGTACCTCATAAAGAGGATCCTATGCCTTAAAACACATGTCCTACATGGACAGACTCAAAAAACTCCAGCTATTCTCTGTCTCATATAGTCTACTAAGAGGTGATCTCTGCTTGAGCCTTGTCTGACCCCGTTCTGTTAGATATGCTACATCTAAAGAAATCCAAATCCCTCTGCACCACACGCTCCAGAGACCTCAACCTCATTATCACAATCAACAGAACGTGCTGGAGGGACATGTTCATAACCCAGAGACTGCACATGCTCTGGAATAGACTTCCCATACATTTCAAGCAGAGCACCTCACTGGCCCTCTTCAAGAGAAATCTTGAAGAGTGTATGGGAAATAAGACAGGTTTTGATGAGGGATCTCAATACTTGATAGAGGCACTGGGCACTAACGTCGGACATGGGCTAGGCTTGTAAAGGCTCCAGGGCCATTAGCCTAGTACACACCTATGAACCTAAAGATCTTTGTGCTTTGCTGAATCCTGAGTTTTACTTTACATCAGTTACTAATCCACTTCATTTTTCAGTCATTAATATTCAATTCAAAGTTTGGACTACTCTCATAATGGAATGGTGTCAAATGCTTTGATCAGATCCAGGTAAATTATGCCCAGTGGAATGCCAGTGTAAATAGCTATAATTACATTGTTACAGATGCAATTCAAGTTAGATGTGCAGGAGTGTCTCAAAGTAAAACTGTGCTGGTTGACGTCTACAGACAGTAACAAAGTTAGAAAGATTACTTTTATTAACAATTTTCATTTTATTTTTATTTATTTTATTTAACATTTGTTGACCGGGAATGTCCGACTAGGTTCCACAGAGCCTGTTTTCAGCGGGAGAGGAGAAATGAAATGCAGAGATGTGTCTTTGGAATTTGGTGAAACATTTATCCGGGATGCTGTTAAGACTGAATGGTCTGTACTTCATTGCTGACATTATGTACCAGAACTAGAGAAGCTGATTTCTGAATACCAAATCAGTAAGTAAGAATTGCCAAAATAAAATAAATTAGACATGAGGAAGCCTTAACTGAGGAAAAGCCATTTAGAAAATCAGGGTATGATGCAGTCACTTCTGATACCATTTAAGGCTTCTTGTACTCCGTCCTCAAGCATAACTGGGCACCAGTAATATATTGAACATCTAAGGGAAATAAAGTACAGCTGCTGTCACACATCACAGAAAAAAGTTGGTAAAAGATTCTGAAGCTATTGAATTACTATTATTTGCATGGTTCAGCCCTGGCACTAACATTACTCATGTTTTTGATCAGGACATGTTCGATGAAAGCCTTTTTACGGTAACAGTATGATTTGCTTGACTACATTCATAATCACATTTTGCTTTCCTCACTTTCTTCCTTGAAGTGATTTTAGTTTTTTTTTTTTTTTAGTACGTTTCTTTATTAAGTAAAATGGGATATTTTGCATATGTAATCCAATGGTGTCTTATTTTTTCCTATTCTATAGAAAGCTTTATTCCACCAAGGTAGATCATTTTTTATACCTGCATAAAGCAACAAGAATATTTTGTTAATTACTAGTTTTTTTTTCTAGGAACAGCCCGCAGCTTTCAATGATGTTGAGCAGGAATACTTCCCTTTGGCAGTCCCAGGTGTCAAGTTTCTTCAGAATCAATGCACAGTCTACTTGGCAAAACTTTCTAAACTGGGAATCATTAGGCGTGTTAGGTTTAACAGTTCTTACAATGTCTCAGGTGATACTTATGTGGTCAGGGCTGCCAAGTGTTGGTAAATTTTTTTAATATGAATATCAGGATGAGTCCAAACATCCAGAACATCTTCATTCCTTGAAGGAAAGATAACCCAACAACCTAAGAATAACTGGTTGATACAGCAGAGAAACAACTTCCTCACATGATAGAAGTAAGACGCATTTAATTTATTGTCCACTATGAAGGGACCAGTTTTGATACAAGTGTTTAATTCAATGACGTCACTATGTTCACTGTCCTTCAAGTTGTGGCTTCAGCACCCCTTCTCACCAACACACAGTCAGGATGAAATGATTACAGGTAATGTCAACTCATAAAATTTGTGCTCACACTATTAAAAACAAGAGATGGTTTAAACTCCTTATTGATATAAATTGAGACATCACTCCCAGGTGTATGACCCTAAACTTATATTTCTGTAATAAGAAGACCTGGGCTGCCTTCAGTTATCATACCCTGCAAGTCTTAACTTTTTTTTCTTTAAACTCCTGGATTCACTCATTTTAAAATGTACAAGTCTGTTGGCCTTCTTCAAGTTTATGGGCCTATACGGGGAAGCTCTAAAAAGAGAGATTTTGGTGTTTTTTCTGTAAACCTGCAATCAACCGTTTTGTTTTCAAGATGGCCTAGATGGTACTGCCTTTTTCCTACAGACATTCCCAAAGCTAAACAAATATTTATATGTGTTATTCATGCACATCTTACCATGAAATAACTGTAGCATTTTCGGTACCTTCTGCGACTATAGGAGGTAGTGCCAGCCATGCCAAGATAAATAGGGCAGTGGATTTGTAACATATGCCAGCACAGCTAGCTGGAATTTTGTAAATAATTATATGTCATTTGTATATCAAACTGGGTCTATATTAGATGCTCGAAGTTACTGAACTTCGAATACGATATGATCAACACCATATCGAAGTCCAGTAACATCGAACACTTAATAAAAATATTTTAAAAAGTCAAAAAACAGAACTACTTGCTTTAATCAGGGGGACAAGCCCACCTGCGCCCCCACATCCCCCGCTACTTAAATATTCCAACTCCGAGACCGCACTACATTGAAGTAAATGGAAATCTCCCCTTACGGAGATTTCTGTTTACCTCTTCGATGTTCTGCGGTTTCGGTCTTTTACGTGTCGACAATGTCAGATTCGACATTGTGATCATTCGCTGTTCTAATACAGACCCAATAAACCGATTTGTACATATGCTTGTGCTGAAAATATATTTGTGAGGTTTGCTTGTGTTAAAATGTATCAACAGTGTGCCCTGATGGAAGGAAAAGAGATGTACATGCATTATTACAACTGTTTAAATGTATACATGGTAAAAGCATATACTGGAAGTGAAGAGGTTAATCTTAATCCACCTGACTTTGCAAACTATTCTTGAAATTAAATTACTTTATGGGTTAAGCAATAAAGATGTTATCCCACAGTTTTGAATGGTGCCACAGGCACAATGTCTGGCCTAGAGAATAGTTGGTAGCTCCTGTAGGAAGAGTGAAATGGTTTTATGACTTCCAGCAGCTGCACCTCATCTGAGTAAAGCTCTGTCTGTGTATATTGTAGCACACAGGTGCTAAACCCTGGTAACTTCTACTGCTGGGGGATAGGGCAAGAAACAAAGTCAGATGACCAAATGTATGTGAGGTCATTCTGTACAGAAATAATGTTTTAATATTAGAGGAGACTGAAGTCTCAGCAGCATTCTGTATTCTGTCTTGGCTCTGACAACAAGGACCACTCACCCATCTTGCCTTGCTCTATTCAGCAAGTATGAAAAGTAATTATTTTAGTCAATCAGGAATAGAGAGAGTGAGATTAGCTAAAACATGTTTTTCAATAACTGTGTGAAACATTCCAGTGTTATTTTTAATACTTCCTGTGACTAAAATTCTGTTTATTTTGAATAAATAGTTAATATTTTGATTTATTTATTTGCGGGGAAAGTCCGACTTGGAACAAAGTAAATTTTCAGTGGAGGCCCAGGGAGAAATGCTCCAGATGCATGTCTTTTTGACGTGGGAGGAAACTGGAGCACCCAGAGGAAACCCACATGTACGCAGGGAGGGCATGCAGACTTTGCACATAAGGCATCCCAGCTGAGAATTGAATCAGAGAACCACTTACTGTGAGGTGACAACACAACCGCTGCACCACTGCATTGTCCAAAAACTTTCCTGTTCTTCTACCATTTTACTATTTATTATTAAATATGTTTAAACTTTTCATTGTGGCTGGTCCTTTTTTATAAAATATCTAAGCTTTGAGAGTACTTCAATATATTTATTTAGTGACAGCCCTGGCCACTCCTGAAGCCTTGCTGTTTGGTGAACATTACCTTTTGTATTAATATTAACTTAAAATCCAGACCAAGAAGCAGAGCAGCCAAGAAATAGTTGAAAAATATCGAGTCCTTTATTACAGCTGAACAGCCCAATCAAGAACACCAGAAAATTCTGAGCTTTTTCAAGTGATGACACCATACTTTAACAAGTAGCTTATATTCTTTAACAGCCTTTCCATTAATTGGAAAACCGTGCTGTTAATTAATGGTTTAAAGTAAACCTGCTCTTATTAATTCATTAGTTCTGATTAAAACAATGTGAAATGCCATTACTTTTAAAAGTGAAAGATAAAAACAAAAACATACCACATATACCAGGTAATTATTACCATGATAAATCTGGACTAATTTGGAATAAAAATCATCACAGAAAACTTATTACATAGTCCAAGTGTGCACTTTGAATATTTCTAAAATATTAATTACATAAACAACAGTCAAATAAAAAAAATTAAATCACATAAAGCCATGACATCTCTGTTAAAATTCATTATTCATAAACATATAACTTACAGTTACAGCAGAACATCAACTGTTCTGTGCTGATTTTAATATTTAAGAAATCTTGTTGGAAATAAATGGAAATTCATTGAGTAATAAACCATTAGTTAATGGAATATCCCTTAGAACAGTAATCAAAAAGTATGTCCTTAACTTATACCCATTACCAGACATTGGATGCAAAAATCATGGACAGTAAATGTAGGAAACTATAGTCTTGCTCTCCTTAATTTCAACACAGATTTGATGCTGATGGTACCATTTAAACCAGGGGGTCTCCCTGCATCCAACCTTAGTTGCCAGATAAGTTCTCGGTATTCTAGGGTTGATTCCCAATCGCCACCCCTAGCATCTAGATCAACCTGTTCAAGAACTATAAACTTTAAGTTGATGTTTGGACAACTAAGAGAATGCTTAAAAAAAGCGTTAGATTCTTTCCTTTTAGCTATATCATAAAGATGCTCATAAATACACTTTCGGAGCTCCCTTTCCGTCTTTCCTACATAAAAACTCATGCATGTGGTGCAAAAACCTAAATATACCACCCCTTTTGTACCACATGTGTAATAACCCTGTGGGTGAATTTTAAACCTCCTAGATGGAATGTATAGGGAGGTGTCATTTAAAATAGTGTGACATTGGCTACAAGCACCACACCTATAAGTCCCCACCAGTAGTTGCTTAACCTTCCTCTACGTATAATTGGGTACCCTTGCAAGAGCCTTAAAGTAGCTGGTAGGGGTTCTGGTGTCTGTGATAACTACCTTATAGTCTGGGCAGAAGGGGACACAATAGGTGAATCTGTGCCAGCCTTTCCCAGGCATGTGCGTGGGCAAATCAAATCTCAAAAATGTGTGTGTGTGTGTGTGTGTGTGTGTGTGTGTGTGTGTGTGTGTGTGTGTGTGTGTGTGTGTGTGTGTGTGTTAGCTGCTTGGAGCAGGGATACAAAGCACTGGTTTCACAGAGAGGGTGTGGGAGGATTTAGCTTTGAACCCCAGCTAAGGACTCCACTCTAAGCTTTGCCAGTGGGGAGTCTTAATGGGGATCTGGACAGATATAGAGAGGAACCAGCCCCCAGACTGAACATGTTCCCTGGGGGCTCTTAAGGGAAATTGTGCTTGATGCAGAGAGGTCTGCATCTGGAAATGCTGAGTGCAGCCATTTGTTTTCCAAGTGAACATCACTGTCAAGTGTCAGTGGTGAGGATTCAGGCTCCTTGATTATGGCCCAGAGTGGGGATGTCACATCTTTAGGGACTTCTAGTTGAAACCCTCATGGGAATGTATGGCTATGCTTGTAAATATCCTCACAGATCAGTATCCTAGTACGTACATATGTACCATCTCTCATCTCTGGGTTATAAGTACTGTATTAAAATGTAAGAGAAAAACTTCATGGGAATTTATGGCGAGACTTCTAAAGGATTCTCACAGATCAACAGCCTAGAAAGCATCTACGAACCCACTGATTCATCTAGTCCACTTGGTTACCTTGTTTGAAATATTTAATTCAATATTTTATACCTGCTGGAAGTGTGAAAATGTCAATCACATAGCAGTGTACACAGCAGTATTAAAATGTTCTAGTACTGTATAACGTAAATTACCCCACTTATGTAACCAGGTGCTACACTGCTGCAGCTCACCTTATGCTCAGATTAATTGCCATGTTTTAAGTAACCTCCTTAACAGAAGTGATGAAACCCACAATAGTGGTGTCAGACTTGAAGGCAGTGCATCTCTCAGGGGCTTGGCTGCTCTAGTCTAAATACATCAGTGTGGATATATACTTCAGAGAAGCTAAGCCTCCTATAATTCATACTTGTCCACAGGCTAATATTCATTCAGTCACCTGTGCCACCAGCTAAGGGTGTTACTTTAGTTATACAGCCATGTCAGGGAATTATTGTAATTGCAGACTCCATTGTGAGACACAATGATGTTCCCCTCAGCAGGCTGAGAAAGGAGAAAGCCATGGTCATTTGCTTATAAGGAGCCAGGATCTGCCACATTACAGACCACAAGTGTCATAATGACTCAGTCATACTCCATGTGAGTGTAAATGACCAGAGCAGTATCTCCCCAGACTATAAGAAGAGAGACATCATGGAGCTCTCGAAATATATGTCCCAGGTTGGCAGGAGTTAAGCATTGAGCAGCATTCTACCGTCTCAAAGGAAGATGCCACAACACAAATAGGAGATGACTGAATTTAATAACCAGCTTTGTTTCTAGTGTCATTCTAAGGGATATATATTTGTCAGCATGGAAGGAGATGGTCATCAGACCACACTGTTTTGCCAGGGATGGTCTACACCTCTCCACGCTAGGCTTTCGAATATTAGCTAAAAACATTGTCCTCCCCTTAGTGCCTTTTTAGGCAAAACCAAACTGAAAACATTTCCAACACAGCAAATCAAAACTAAGCAAATCTAAAGGTGTTACTGACAATGCTCGAAGTCTAAACAAAAAACTCCACTCCCTACAAGCTCTCCTCACACTAGAGAATGCCGATGTCTGTGCAGTCACTAAAACATGGTTTAAGCTGTGGACAGCACCCAAGCAGTACAAGGTTATAATGCTTTCCACACATTTAGACCAGCTGATACACATGCAGGGACTAAAGGCGGAGGCGTCTCAATTTACATCAAAAATAAAATCTAGCTCATGGCTGGTCAAACAGGATGATGCACTTGAGTTTCTCCATATTTAAATCACCATAGACAAAATTCCATACCACCTCTTTGCAAGCTATACCCCTCTATGACCCAGTAAACCTACAACATGTTTTAAGCTTACTGGAAACACTCACCATCCAACAAAACACCATATTCATGTGCGACTTGAATTATCATACAATTAACTGAGAATCATATACAGCACCAAACATTCAGGCAAAGAGATTCCTGGGGTTTGTAAACATAAACTCCCTGGACCAGAATGCCGATACGCCTACCAGGGGCAAAAACATACTGGATATGGACCTCACTAACATGGGAGAGCACTGCACACTCCCTAGTGTAATGTCCTCTCCGTTAAGGTCGGACCACAAAACGGTGTCCTTGAAGGAAAAATAAAACCCAGAATATCGACTAATCCGGGAATGTTTAGGAACTACTCTAAGGCTAACTTTCTACTATTAAGTGATAACCTGGCAAAATTTCAAGCCCCGCTAAACCCTGAGAACACAGCTGCTTATGATGAATTGTTCACAGAAACCCTATACGAGCATGTTAATTGCTGCATAGAGGCAGCTGCACCCACCAGGATAATTATAAACTTGCTCAAAAAAACAAGCCATCCTGGTGGAATCACAACATGGAGAGGCTGTACAACAGAAGGAAGAAAGTCATGCAAAAATTAGGAGGTGTAGCACCCGGCAAGATAAAAACACTCGAACAACTCAGAGGACACAAAGTCTATGAAAACCAAATTTGAGGTAAATTTGGTCTTCCAGGCCATGTACATCTACAAAGCATTCTTCAGCTATGTCTGCAATCTCAAAGGCAATATACAATTGATGCAGAACTCATTGTTAAATGGAACCACCTATACTGAACCAGAAGATACAGTAAACCTATTGGCAGACAAATTCAGATCTAACTTTCCCTTCACTCCCCCACAGCTTCCCCTCAAGAAATACCATGAAATATAATTCTCCCAACCATCATGAGGGAACAAGTCCTCAATGTTCACCCTAAGGCCAATAATATTACATTGATGGGCCCACAGGATATCCCAGGTTGCCATCCAAATAGCATGAAATATGAATTATCAGGCCCTTTGGAATCACTATTTAACTATACCCTCCAAACAGGCTTTGTGCCTCACAGATGGAGAACAGCAACCATCATTCCTCTGCACAATGGCAGGTCATCTACAGACCCTGAAAACTAGTCTCATCTTGAAGCCACAGAAAAAGTTATGAAAATGATCGATAATGGCATAGGAAACCTCTGGACACTGGACCCAACCCAGTTTGGTTTTGTCAAGGGCAGGTCATGCCTACTCAAGCTGGCAGACTTCTTGGAGAAGGTCAGGAAAGCAATGGAAAAGGGCAAAAGGTTCACAATGCCTACCTTGACCTGACCAAGGTGATGGACACAATACCCCACTCAGGCATTGTTGGAAGACTCAAGAGGTTAGGTAGACAGACAGGACCCAGGAAGTTAGATCTCTACAAAGAGACAATTACAAGTCAGTCCCTTGGGGATTGGTCCTGGAACCAGTCCTTTTTGGCATATACTTCTCTGAAGTCAAGCCCAACATAATGGGACTCTGACTGACCAAATCTGCAGATGACTGCAAATTAGGAGCAGTCATAAAATCCTCCACCAACACTAATGTTCTGTAGGAAGGGCTGACAGAGACAAATAACTTGTGTCAGAGCCATGGACTAAATCTAAATGCCAAAACGTGCATGACAGTATCCTTCTGGAATTCATCCACCCCCCCTGGTAACAATCATATAGACAACTCACTCCTAAGAATTCACCCAGTAGTCAAGAACCTGGGGACACACAGACAGTAATCTAGCCTTTGACAATCATATGACTACAGTTGTGAGGAAATCATTCTATGTTGTGCAACTTACAAATGAATATATGGCATCTACATACAAGAAGGTCATGGTTTCACTGTATTCGGCATTCATCAGACCTATCATGGAGTACAATGCACCCTTTGGTATGTACCTAGCCAAGCACATCCAATAACTGGATTGTCCACACAGATTCCTCGGTAAAAGGATACATGTCATATGTAACATGTCATATGCAGATCACCTCAAAGCCCTGCCCCTGCATTCTGTCTCCAACAGGCTGTTGAGGGGAGATCTATGCCTGGTATACAAAGTACTGTCGGACCCCACCCGGATGGAACTCCTGTATATCCGTAAAACAAACAGGACTAGAATTACCACTCAAACCATGCCTATTTACAAACAGGACCTGCTAGAGAGATGGTATGTATCTCACAGAATACCCCTTCTCTGGAGCAGGCTCCCCATTCATGTGAAGCTGAGTTCCTCCCTAATCCAATTCAAGTGCAACTTGGACAACTGGGTGAGGAACAAGAAATTCACCTCTAGGTTTTCATCTATGTCTCTAACAGACACAGACAGCCTGTAAATGGTTCATCTCCCAGGCCCCAGCTTTAAATGTTTTATCTCCCAAGGCCCTGCTTACATACTTATCAAGGATACCAGAAGTTGTCAGAGATTTGGGATGCATGACTAGGATAAAAAAAAAAAATTCCCAGTGATCGTTAGTCTTATTGGTTCATAGATGTGTAGTAGGCTGCTCTGGATTCTTATGGCTGGCAAACTAGTAGAAACTTGCACTTTCAAAACATTAGTGGAATTGCATATTCTTCCTCAGTCTTAGGAGTAAAACCTAAAGACTTGCCTACAAGAAATGGACTAGCCACCTTATTCATAAATACATTCTGTTGTAAATGTGGTACAGTGCAAGTCAAAACTACAAGTCATTAGTAGAATAACAGGTGTAATCAATCACTTAACAATGCTTTACTATACTATTACTTCTGTTACAGACAATATTTGGTGTTCAGTCTACCATGACTTAGTCACATATGCAAAGTAGAAGTAACTGTGTTGACTGAAAATAATAGATTTTGAAAAACACTGATTATAGAATTCACACTTTTACCTTTTCTGTGACTTTTAAGTAGTTATGTTCACAGCATGCAGTTTGTACACAGATTGATTTTATTGAGCAACTGATACCAGTCTTGAAAGGAACTCAAATTACATAAATGAGTTTCTCTGTGAGGCAAAGCCACCTAATTACTTATGTAAGGGGCTACTATTACAGTCAACTTCAGATGGGGAGAAGGAGAAATCCCAAGTGCAAAGAGCCACTTGGAGAAATCGGCACTTGAAGTGAAACTACACAAAAATATTACTTGCACAGCTACCTAGTGAATTTCATCGGGTGACATTGTATTCTGAAGTATGAAAGGTACTTTCTGCAAAACATGTCTAGGGCTTTTTATTCACAGTATAGCTTGTAAATGTGCATTCCCCAGCATGTCTAACCCACTTAATAAACTGAACAAAACAAACAGTTTTTACAGTACATACTATAACAAGAACCATAGGCCGCAACAATGGCTTGCTAGAAATGTGACTGCAAGCCTAATCATTTAACAAGGCAAAAACAATAGTTCATTCATACCATGCAGTACTGTATATAATCATACTACTGCAACACTAAAATTCCTCATCCCTTTTGGATAAAGAAGTATGATTGCTTTTACAAGAAATGCTGTCATACACTTACAAATTGAACAAGAAAGCCAACTTACGTTAGTTCATTATAGGAATCAAGATATTCTGGTTTCACATTATGAACTGGAAAAAAAATAAGTGAGATAAGAAACATGAAAATCAACTTACAAGTCTTTAATTAGATTTAGATTTATAACACTGTTTTGTGCAAAACTACGGGACAAAACAGAAAAATGATTCTTATACTTATTAGTTACAAATTGCAATTTGTTTATATTAATTAGTTATCATTGCTACATATTTCTGTTTCTCTTCCCCTGAAGAGCAGGACTTACTCCCAGATGATGAACAAGACATTTCTGGGGGTTTATCTTCACCGGTCTTCCCTTCATCAGCTGGTGATCAATGACAAGACCCAGGAGCACACAAATAAATTTCTCCCTAAAGATGATGCCTCATCATCATCATTACAAAGTAAGTAGTGAGGACCATGTGTTACACCACTTGTAGTGTGCTCCAGTGGCATGATCTTTCAAAATGAGGCAGCGGTCAGAAAGTGGGACTATGGCATGCTATTTCTGGTCTCTCCTAATCATTATTTGCTCCAGTTTCCATTTATTTACCAGACATTAAATGAGCAAGTGGGCTGGTCCTGTGTGTGTGTATACATAAACGTGTATATTTATACACACATACACTACACAAATATGCATGTTATATATTATACAAACTATACACACACACACACACACACACACACACACACACACACACACACACACACACACACACACAGATATATCACACACACACACATAGATATACGTATATATCACACACACACAGATATTTGTATATATCCACACACATACATATATATCACACACACACACACACACACACACACGCACATATATATACATGTCACACACACACACACACACACACACACACACTGCACAGATATATCACACACACACACACACACACACACACACACACACACACACACACACACACACACACACACACACACACAGATATACGTATATATCACACACACACACAGATATTTGTATATATCCACACACATACATATGTATCACACACACACACACACACACACACACACACACACACACACACACACACATATATACATATCACACACACACACACACATATACATATCACACACACACACACACACACACACACATATACATAACACACATATGGGTTCCCTTCACATGGTCGACATTTCAGAATGTCGACATTCATATGGCCGAGACCACATGATCGACATTCGAAATGTCGACCATGCTGAACCGGAATCTCCGTACAGTGCGAAATGGAAAGATTTCCATCTTCCACACTGTAGTGCGATCTCAGAGTTGGTACATTTAAGTTCTGGGGGGGGGGGGCATAGCCCCCCTGCTAGCAGTGTGAAGGTAATTTTTTTTTTTGTGTTTTTTATTTTTTATTCTATGGTCGACATTTCGAATGTTGATCATATGGTCTCGGCCATAAGAATGCCG
Organism: Protopterus annectens; assembly: GCF_019279795.1. Classification (NCBI taxonomy): domain Eukaryota; kingdom Metazoa; phylum Chordata; order Ceratodontiformes; family Protopteridae; genus Protopterus; species Protopterus annectens. The sequence continues at coordinate 528,374,257 of NC_056733.1, forward strand.
AAATTCTGAAATGTCGACCATATGAAGTAGATCCATATTATAGATATATATATATATATATATATATATATATACATATATACATATATACATATATACATATATACATATACATGGATGTAAGACTGTTGAACGAAAGTTCAACAGTCCGAATCCAAAATCACCAAACGCACTGTAACAAAAGCACTTTTACCGAAAAAGCACTTTCGTTAAAGTCCGTCAAAAAAAATGGTGTTTATGCAGGGGGGTTATGCTCCCCTGCACCCCCCCCCATGTGGGAGGCTGTGCCCCCCCTCACCCCCCCTACTTTAATATTCTCACTCAGAGATCTCACTACAGTGGGGAAAAGGAAAAAAATTCCCTTACCCGCACAGTCATTCCCCCACGACTCCCTCTGGCTGCAGACATACATACGCAAAAGTGCTTTTTTGGTTAAAAGCACTTTCGTGTAAATATGCCCGGCCATTAAGCCTTCCGTGAAAAGCACCGTCGAGCATCAGTCCTAGACCCATATTATATATATTATACACAAACACACACACATATATATATATATATATAGATATATATATATATATATATATATAGATATATATGTATATATATGTATGTATGTATGTATGGAGATCACAGTATAGTGGGGAATCAAGGAATTTCCCCATTTCCCCACCGTAGTGCAATCTTGGAGTATATATTTGCAAGGAGTATGGGATGCATGCCCCCAAAAAAACAGATTTTTTTTTTGTTTTTGTTGTTTGTGATGTTTCAGAAAGTTGAACATACGGTCTGAACCATATGAAGTTTGATACAGACCCATATATATTTATACATACACACACACACACACACACACACACACACACACACACACACACACACACACACACACACACACACACACACACACACACACACACACACACAGTGGTATAGGGTTGGAAAGGATGGGTGACCAGAAGGACAAAAACAGAAGCACAAGCATTACAAAAAACAAACTACACAACTGACATTTTATCAATAGTAATGACTGCAATTAGGTTATGAATAGAGGAATAGAGGAAGGAGAAGTAGAGAAAAGAGGTAAAGGAAAAAAAAGGTATTTGGAAAAAAATAATTAGAAAAGGAAAGGTAATGGGAAAAGGGAAAAGAGACAGTAATGGGAAGAGCCAATAATAATATTAAATATGAATATGGAAAGCAGAGTAAAGAATAGACAAAGAAAAAGCAGAAGATGGACAAAGGAAAGGGACAACTCTGACCAAAGAAAGAACCTGCTAAAGGAAAGATGCTGAATGACAATAAAAAAAACGATACATAAAAAAGAAAAAAAAAAGGTTGGGAATATAAAATAGATATGGGGACAACAAACAAAACGTGAGGACAGTTGGGGCTCCCAAACATACAACAAAGTCAACCAAAAAGAGGATATAATTATAAGATAAAAATTAAATTTGGATTACAAAGAAAGGAAGATTTCATGATAATTAAATTAAGGTGTGTGTGTGTGTGTGGCTGAAGGCTTAGCTCTGTTGTTTGACAGGAATCTGTAAGTGTCCTCTCTTGTTTTTTATTGTGAGCTAAGCTTATAATGAGCAACATAAACAAAGTTCATAAAAGGGAAATTAATATTGTAAAGAACATCAAGAAAATGTAAAAAAAAGAAAAAATTTCAAACAATTATTAATTATCAATAAAAAAGAAAAAGTATGATAAAACTGTGCAGATTGTGATACAGTTTATGAAGTACAAAAGAAACTTTGTGAAACACAAACAAAATTTTGCAAAAACATGCAAAACAAAATTAATGAATTGGTTCACAAAATTAATAAAGATGAAACATATACTAATGGCTAAAACAGCAATACCCATACTTTTAAGGATATGTGGTATGGATGTACAAAGGTAATGGCAGCTAATTAAACAAAAGGGCTTTATGGAACAAGATAATACAAGAACTGAAAAATATAGATTTTATATAAATTTCTTACATATTTTGCCTATGTATATTTTATATACCACAATTTTATAGCAGTAACATCTAATACATCTTGTGGATATTATATTTAAAGATAAGATAATATTTAATAACGTAGAGGTATTTGATCCTGGATTTTGGGGATTGATTTTATGGATACACAGTTAAGATATTAATAACAGATGGTAATTTGATCCTCCCAATTTCATGGGACACAGGCTATATTGGTGGAAAGGGTGATGATGAAACAGGAGGAAGCTCAAGTAATAAGCAGAGATTGGGAGTTTGGATGCTGATCCTTTAGGAGAATAACAATAACCATACAGAATATTATACTCAAAGTAGCAGAATGTATTCTAAGAAATAAGTCAACACGGGAAAGGAGACTCTGCCAATAGGGATCACTGCAAATAGGGGTAGAGAGAATAGACAAGACAGGGCTGGAATTTACTGGAGAAAACTGGATAACGAACCAAGGATTTGGGAACAAATAGAGAGGGAAAGGTAACAGAGTGGGAAGAGGCCAAAAATTAATTTGGATTGCAGGCTAGAAATTGCCTTCCCTATCAAGGATTGTTATTAGAGTATAGGCAAAGAAAAAGGAATAGGGGTATCCTAAGTGAAAGGCCAGCACTGTTAAGAGTTTTTAGTAGAATCTAGAACAGAAGTTGCTGTTAAAAAGGGATAACTAAGGCAAATAAAACATTGCAGGACAACTACAAGGACCAATCAAAGGATGTTAGAAAGGAATGGGAAGAGAGAAACTGGATAAGCAAGTCACAAAGAAACAATGGAAGGATACATGTATGGCTCCCAAGTATGCAACAAAATCTAGAAGACTTCACATCTTTGCTTGGAAGTGTTTGCATAGCCATTTTTATACCCTAAGCAGACTCCAAAGAATTTTTCCTCGGGTGGATTGCAAATGTTGGGGGTGTGATGGGGAAGAAAGACGTACTTGGGAACATATTTTTGGAAGTGTAATGCGTTTGCAGACTTTAAAAATTCCCTGCAGACGACTGTCAATACTGGGTGAGCAAATTGATGGAACTAAGGAAATTATTTTTTGAGCTGTGATACAGAATCAGAATTGCCTAGACTTAGTAAGGCCTTGCTGAGTTTAATTCTGGTGAGTACAAAAAAAGTTAGTAGAAAATGGAGATCAAAGTCTAAACAATCTGTACTACAGAAGTGAATATAGTAACACAGACAAAAGAAGTGAAGTGGGATCTTTAAAAAACAGTAGGAGTAAATTACTTAGAAAAACTGAAACTTTGGGAACACCACCTCATACATACAAAATAATGTTTTGGAGGAATAACGAGGTTTAATGGAAGGCAGGAACTGAATGAGCTATGTAATGTTTGACTGACAATGACTGTACAGAAGATTACAAGTGATGTTATAATGTTTGCAAATTAAAGTATGTCAATATGTCTTTTCATATACATGAATGTAGGGTTGCTTATGTCACAAGTGCTAATTCAATAAAGATGTTTCTTGTTTAAAAAAAAAAAGTCTAGAAGATTTAGATTTTTTGCCTGAAAGTGTCTGCATAGATACTTTATACCCCAAGCAGACTCCAGATTTTTTTCCTCAAGTTGATGGCAAATGTTGAGGTGTGACAGGGGAAGAAAGAGGTAACTGGGAATATATGTGTTGAGAGTATAATGACTTGGCAGTCTTTAAAAATTCCCTACAGCGTACTCTGGCAGGAATACTAGGCAAGCAAATGAGCGTAACTGAGGAAATTACTTTCTGAGCTGAGATAAAGGATCTGAACTGCCTAGAAATGCTATGGTCTTGTCAAGTTTAATTCTGGTTACTAACAAAACTAGAAACTCTAGACGGTTCCAAGATGGCTGCACACAGCTTTTTTCTAGCTCTCCCATTGTGAGAACAGAAACTCAGCAAAAAGGCCATTAGACTTGTGTGTACGGGTGAATTTCATTAACTGGCTAGCAAGTACACCACCTGGATGCCAGGAATAAAGAAATATTAGATCTGAAAACAGTCAGCTACAAAAAGTGAGGAAGAAACATGGACTAGGGAGAGTTCTGCAACTGTTCAGCAAAAAGTAATGCAACCTTCAGACATAGACTTCCAAAAACCTACAGGATGACAGACAACTGCATACAGAACTGGTTAAAATAAACAAAACACTGACAGAGTACATCAAGACAAACAAAAGGCTGGAACAAATGGAAGAAGCTTTAAACAGATACTCAAATGAGAGGATAAAGCTGCAAAAATAAAAAAGGTTGAAATAAAGAAAAGGCTGGCTGAATGAAACTGCTCAAGAAGAGATGTTTAAAAAAATAACAGAATTAGAGGACAGAGCGCGCAAGGCAAACTTGTGATTTTCAGCTATACCAGAAAAGTTGGAAAGAACAGACTGCATTAAATTTATGAAAGCACAAATAAGCAAATGGACTGGTAATCCACAGCAGTACGTATTTGAACGAGCAACATCTTGTGTGTGCTCCCAATCTAGCTATAAGAAAGCAACCTAGACCTTTAATGGTAAGGTTGCAATCCTACCAGCAGAAAGAGAATTCTGTCAAAACTATGGCAGAAGGACAAAATACTGAAAGTAGGAGACAGGGTGTTTGTAGAGGACGATTACTCATTGTACAGGCAAAAGAGAAGTAAATTCATCTCTCTATTCAGAGAATGTCGAACCGCAGGTGTGAGATTCAAACTGCTGTAACTGTCTTCAAGATATTTTTCCCTGGAGGGACAAAATAATTTTTTGATGAAGTGTATACGAAGGAGGAAATACAAAAGTTGTCCAACAAAAACTGAGCTGTGAAACAGAAGGAGATTCAGCTTCTTGTTCCTCTGGTAATAAAGACCAGAGAGAGACTGCACCTGTGAAACTTTTTTCAGTATTTCAATGGAAAATGTTGGAGAGAAGGAAGGGAGCACGATAATAGACTAGAAGAATTTAGAGTACATTGGAAATGAAGCAGAGACAGGATATGGATGATGAAGAACAGTAATAAAATCAGTAACAATGTGAGATTACAATGTAATAATTACATTTGTGAAATATGAGAGCACAAAAAAATCTGGAAATATCGTACTTCTTCAAAATGTATTTGCTGAGTGGGGGACTCTAAAGTATACGCTCTACTTCATTAATAATGTCATTAATGTTCGGAAAATGCTTTGAGGAGGGGAGAATGCTAACTGTAAGTAAAGAAAACACTTTCTTTTTTTAATAGTACTGTATCTGTGTTCCCTGGTTTTCTTTGCATGCTATTTTTGGGTGTAATGGGGATTGTAAACAGGTGTTTATTTTTCTCTCCTCTTCTCTTTTTCTTCATGTGAAGTTTTGAGAAACATAGGCAATGGAATGATTTAAAAAAAAAAGGAAAAAGGGAGCCTGGTTAAGGGGGCATGTCAAGAGTTCAAATTAATGTGTTTTTTTTTTCATTCTTGCACAGGGAAATGACCGACTAAGAACAGGAAGTTATGTACTCACACCATAACGTTCGATGTATGTAGTCCATCTCGCCTCACATTCTTACCCGTGGGTTCGGAGCCGAATGTCGGCTCCGACTCGGCCAACTCTTTTAGCTCGAAGTCTTTTTATTGGCTGGGCTAAGATGGTATCCCATGCTGCACTGCTCTCTATCCCCAGATCTAGTTTGCTGCGAGCCCCAGCACTCATTCTCCATGCATAACAACACATAAGGAAAGGAAGAACAAACCAAGGATGAAGGGAGCTCTAAAATCAGACCTAACCTCCAGATCCTCCAGGACGGGGGAAGGAGGGGGTAAGTAAGAATGTGAGGCGAGATGGACTACATACATCGAATGTTATGCCGAGTACATAACTTCTTGATGTTATGTAGTCCAATTTCACCTACATTCTTACCCGTGGGACAGCGTCCCTAGCACCTAAATCCTGGGAGGCGCAGTGGAAAATACTCCTGAGCACTGTGGAACCAAAGGAAGACCTGCCCCTAGATACCACATCCAACTTGTAATGAGTAACAAAGGTGTGAGGAGGTGCCCAAGTAGTCGCAGCGCAAATATCATCCATAGACAATCTGGCCTGAAAGGCTGTAGATGTAGATACAGACCGAGGAGAGTGAGCCTTCACCCGGAACGGTAAATCTTTATCCCCTGAGGAATAAATGAAAGAAATACAGCTGGAAATCCACCTGGACAACTTGACTTTGGAGACAGGAGACTCTTCTGTTTTCCGAAAAGGAAACAAACAACTGATCAGATTTTCTGAGGTCTTTCGTTCTGTGCAAATAAAAACGTAATTGTCTGTGCACATCCAATTGATGAAATTTGAATTCTGCCTTGTTTGAGAACTGGGGAAAGAACACTGGCACCACTTTAGGAAGAAAAGAGGGGTTCGGTCTGAGAGAATCCTTGTCCTTATGAAAAATCAAATAAGGGGGTTTGATTGATAAAGCTTGAAGCTCCGAAACGCGTCTGGCTGACGTGATGGCTACTAAAAAGACAGTCTTCCAAAAGAATTTTAAATCGCAAGTGGCTGTAGGCTCAAAGAGGGGTGAAGTAAGACCCTGTAGAACAAAGTTTGAGTCCCAAGGCATAACGGGTTCCGATACCGGAGGACGAAGTAACAAAGTGCCCTTCAGGAAAGCCTTACAGAGTCTATGTGCCATCAGGCTAGGCTCGTCTGCAACATGAAAGGTAGAAATCGCCGCCAATTGGACTTTAATGGCTGCGGCAGCTGAACCCTAGTTAAAGATCATAGACAAGAAAGTACAGTTTTGTACCTACCATAAATGTAGATGTTCGAGTGCTAATACAGCTGCAGTCATAACAGATGGGTTCTCCTGCCGTCAGGCGGGTTCTCGGTCGGCCGAATTCCAGTGCATAAAGCTGCAGTCAAAACAGATGGGTAGAATCCCAAAGCTAAGAAAGGGGTGGTAGGCACTAGGTGGAACTAGGAGGAACCAAAATGCCCTGCAGAACTGCAGTGGCAAAGCCTGCTCTAGATTTGGAGTATAATGGTAGGTTGTAGTGCTTGGAGAAGGTATGCACAGAACTCCAAGTGGCTGCTTCCAAAATATCCTTGGTAGGAACTCCTCTGAGGAAGGCTGCAGAGGTGGCAGTGGCCCTGGTGGAATGAGTTCTAATGCCTGTAGGTACAGTTTTGCCATGAAAGTAATAGCAAAAGCGTATGCAGTGGGCTATACATTTTGAGATTGTCTGTTTGGAAATTGGCTTTCCTTGAGCTCCTACCGCATAGACCACAAAGAGCTGTTCTGATTTTCTGAAAGGTTTTGTTCTGTCCAAATAATAACGCAGTTGTCTGTGGATGTCCAAGGAATGTAGTAATCTCTCCCCTTTGTTTTGAGGATTAGGATAAAAAGTAGGTAAATGTATGGCCTGATTTAAAGCTACCCTGGATACCACTTTAGGCATGAAGGACGGGTTGGTTCATAAGGAAACTCTGTCCTGATGGAAGATGATAAAAGGCTGGACAGCCATGAGAGCCTGTAGTTCTGAAACTCTACGAGCTGAAGCGATAGCCAGAAGGAAAGCTGTTTTCCAGGACAAATATTGCAAATCTGATGAGGCAGCTGGCTCAAAAGGAGGCAAAGTCAGTTTTTCCAGAATGAAATTAAGATCCCAAGCAGGTATTGGTCGTTTCCTTGGAGGTCTTAAATTCTTAGCCCCTCTGAGGAACTGTCTTAATAGAGGGTGAGAGAATAAAGGTGGATCAGTGTTGTATTCTGCAGAAATGGCTGAGGCATGGATTTTGATGGAGGAGAACGAAAGTCCACTGCTTAGCAGTTCATCCAAATATTGTAGTATTTGAGGTAAATTCAGTTTTCCAGGGTTATGGCCCTTTTTCTCATTCCAGACACAAAAACGTTTCCATTTTGCGGAGTAAGCTTTTCAAGTTGATGGCCTTCTGACCTCCAAAATGACATCCTGCACCTCCTTGGAGAGTAGGGCCTGCTGTGATGCTAAGGAATCTTCCATGCGGCTGGATTGAGTGTTTTTAGCTGACTGTGAAGAGTTTTGAAGCTGTGCTGAGTCAGAAGAAGAGGCATTAGAGGCAGGGTCCATGGTGGGGAATGCGTCAGGCTCCTCAGGAGTGGGTACCAGTGTTGCCTTGGCCAGTCCGGAGCAATGAGGATCATCTTTGGTCTGTCTGCTCTGGTCTTCAATAGGACTTTGGGCAGCAGAGGAAGAGGTGGGAAGGCATACACTGTCATTGATGCCCAACTGAAAGAGAGAGCGTCCACTCTCCAGGCCTTTGGATGGGAGATCCTTGAGCAGAATTTTGCCAATTGATGATTTTTGTGGGAGGCAAAGAGATCTATGTCGGGCCTTCCCCATTCTTGGATTATTTCTGTAAAAACTTTTGGATGCAACTTCCATTTGTGTGGATCTGTCATATTCCTGCTTAGGTTGTCTGCCAGCATGTTTTCCTTGCCTGGCAAGTACTGTGCTTGTAGTTCCATTTGTAAGTCCATGGCCATGTTCCAAAGTGACATGGCCAGTCTGCATAGGGGATAAGAATGTGTTCCTCCCTGCTTGTTTATGTACCACATAACTGTGGTGTTGTCCGTTCTTATCAATAGTTGACCTGGCTGTAGAAGGTCCTTGAAAGCTATAATAGCATTTATTACTGCTACCATTTCTTTTTGATTGATGTGAAGGTGCTTTTCTTTTTGGGACCATTTGCCCTGAATGCACCGGTCTGTCATGTGCGCCCCCCAGGCGTAGTCCGTGGCATCTGTTGTGATGACTTGATTTGCTTGAGGCTTGCTGAATGGAAGACCTGTGTTTGTTTGACATGCTTGAGCCCACCACAGAAATTCCTTTTGCAGACATGGAATTAGTGGTATTATTGTTTCCAAACTGTGGCTGTGTTGAGACCATATGTTTTTTTTAGGTACCATTGTAGTTTTCTCATATGCAGCTTTGCACATGGGATTAGTAAGATGCAAGATGCCATGAAACCCACAGCCTGCAGGATTTTCCTTGCAGTCAGCCTGGTGCAATTTGACAGTGTTCTGAAATATTGAATTAGTTGCCCCTGCTTATCTGGCATGAGGTAGGCCATCTGGGTGTTTTGTGTCCAAATTGGCACCCAGGAAAATTATCTTCTGAGAGGGTATTAGCCTTGATTTCACTTTGTTGACTGTGTATCCCAGAGAGTTTAATAACATTATTACATAACCCAGATGTTTCAGAAGAAAGTGCTTGCTGTCCGCTTGGATCAGGCAGTCGTCCAAATAAGGGTATATTTGTATCCCCTGAAGTCTGCAGTAGGCAATTACTGATGCCAGGCATTTCGTGAATACTCTGGGCGCAGTAGATAAGCCAAAGGGCAATGCAGAGAATTGATAATGGGTTGAACCTGCAAGAAATCCGAGGTATCTTCTGCAATTTTGTCTGATTGGGACATGCAGGTATGCCTCCTTGAGGTCCAATGTTACCAGCCAAGACTCCTTGCCCAGCATGGGAAGAAGTTGCTGTAGAGTGAGCATCTTGAATTTTGGTACAGTAGGAATGTGTTTAGGATGGAAAGATCCAAAATAGGTCTCCAATCTTTTCCCTTCCTTGGCACCAGAAATAGCCTGGAATAAAAACCTTGACCTTGTTCGTGTGTAGGTACCTCTTGAATAGCTTTCATGTTTATAAGATCTGAAATTTGCTTTTGTGCCTCTGCCCTTTGATTGTGTGGCAGGTTTGGCATGCCTCTCATTTTTGGAAGGGTATGAAAATGGAATTTGTAGCCTCTGTTTATAATGTCCAGGATCCATTTGTCCTTTGTGACAACATGTCCATTTTTTGAGAATAGTGCCAGCTTTCCTCCTAAGGGGGCTGCCATTTGAGACCTGGTTGGCATGCAAAGGGGAAAGTCATTGAGTTTGCTTTCTGAAAGATTGCGAGTTGTCCTCACCACCTCTTTGTGTAGGAGCTTGCCATTGTCTGCCTCTGTATGATCCTTGTGATTGTCCTCTGCCCCTCGGGCGCCTGTATCTGCCTCTTTGGGGTCTGTCTGTGGCAGGAAAGGACCAGTTTTTGGAAGGCCAATTTCTACTAAACATGGGGTTAAACCTGCAGAAATTCTTTCACAGTTTGCATTGATTTAGCCTTTTCCTCCATTTTCCGTAATACTTCCTCAGCATTTGCCCCAAATAGTACATCCTTTTGAAGAGGGGCGTCTTGTAATTTAGCTTTGACATGATCAGGCAAGGCTTGTTCCTTGAGCCAGACATGCCTACGTATGACTGAGCCTGTAACAGCAGCTCTACATGAGGCCTCTAGAGCATCAAAACCAACATTGTAAGGTATGTTTACCCACTTGTTCTGCACTATGCATCAAATCCTGCAACTCCTTCAAATCTGGTTGTTCAGGTTGTGACATTTTACTTTTCAATTGAGATAACAGAAACTGTTGGTATTTTAGCATATGAAACTGACAGTTTAAGGCCCTCATGGATAAGGTAGCCGAGGTATATACCTTTTTCCCCACCTTTCTAAGGATCTGGAATCTCTCTCAGAAGGCAATGGATTTTTGGCAATGGAGGCCTTAACTCCCTTGGGCCCCTGTGAGATGGTTTCTAGGTCAGCAGCATGGCTTCTGTATAGAAATTGGTGTGAGTCAGGAACCCTGTAGTACCTGTCAGGCTTAACTGGAGCTGGAGGTAGAGAGTCCGGGTTAAGGCAGGCCTCCGAGTAAACATCATCTAGGATGTCCAAGACAGGAGGTATAGCCAGAGGCCTGTGCTGGGGTAACAAAAGAAATTCCCTGAGCCTTTTCTTGGAATCTGAATAATCCTGGCCTTCCCAGTGGAAGTGTTCCCTTAAGGTATGCAAAGTTTCCCCAAATGAGAAATCCTCAGGGGGGGATACAGAAGGAATAGACTCCTCTGCATCAGAGTCTACAAAAGGGGAGTAAGACTGTTCCTGATCATCAGAGTGTTCTGAAATAATGGAGCCCTGATCAGAGGAGGGGGAATCTTCCCCCACTCTGGGCCTTTTGTCCAGAGGTGGCTGAGAACCTCTGATTAGAGTAATTAAATCCTCAGCCATTTTAAGCATCTGTTTCTTAGGCATGGGGCCTGGAGATGGGCCCTGTGTAGCTGGTCTCTTAGGGTGCATGGTTGATTTAGACTTGGTGAAAGCCTTGATGGAGAAAGAAGAGGAAGGTCTGAAGACACCTGGAGGTGGACCTGTCCACATTCTGTGTTTCAACGCCAAGAGTGGCTTCGATATCTGTAGTCGGGGTGTGGGCCGAGGAGCCTGCGACCTCGGGTACAGGAGACACCGCCAAAGATGTGTCTTCGGTAATCGGGGGCTGCATAGGCGCCTCGCTGAGAACCGGACCACGTGTAGTCTGCTTTGGCGTGGTGTCGGTAGAGGCCGCGGACCTCGAGTGTCGGTCCTTGTCTTTGCGGTTTTTAGACAAAACCAGAGTCGGAGTATCTGACGACATAGTACAGTTAAATGCTTTCCCAAAATAATGCTGGGCGAACTCTGCCCGACGCTTAATAGTGCGTTTGTTAAATGTAGCACAAAAGCGACAGACCGAGACGTCGTGGTCTGGGCCTAAACAAGGTATACAGAGGGAATGGAAATCCTTATGCGGTATTTGCGTCCCACAAAAAATACAATTATTAACTTTGTCTGACATCGGTCTGAGGCAAAAAGTTTCCAGCGGGTACTTAGCTTTTAAGAAGACTTCGGTTTCCAAATTTTTCGCAATCTCAGGAGCTGGCCGGCCGACACTTGCGAACGGCTTCTGCTTCGGGCACCGCGCGACAAGAAAGACTGAAGAAAATGGCGTCGGCTGGTTCTTTTATACCCCTGTCGCTCTGACGTCAGGGAAGAAGCGACGACAACCGACGCCGGACCTAGACTTTGGAATTCGGCTGACCGAGGACCCGCCTGACGGCAAAAGAACCCATCTGTTATGACTGCAGCTGTATGCACGATTAACATCTTCAATACAGACGAAATTGGAGCTGTGTAAGGGTCAATCTTTTTGGTATGTGCCCAGATTGAAAACCTCTTCCATTTGCTGAAATAAATCTTCCTGGTCAAGGGCTTATGAGAGGAAGATAAAATATGAACCACCTCTGGCGAAAAATGATGAAACCTAACTAATGATGGAAGTGGAGTAGCTAGGCTGTCAACTGGAGGGTCCGAAGAGAGGGATGGAGCTGCCCTGACATGTGTCAGTAAGTCTGGTTGCGGGTCCAGAATCCAAGGAGCATCCATTAGATAGGGATGGAGAAAGGGGAACCAAATTTGATGAGGCCAGTGTGGGGCAATCAGAATCATTCTGCTTCCCAAGGATTGCACTTTCTGAATAACCTTTGACAGCAAGGGAACCGGAGGGCCAATCGTGGACTAGAGCGTCCCTGGGTGACTCCCCCTGAGGGGAGATCAACGTGAAGTAGCTGCTGCATTTGGCATTGAGGGGGCTGGCAAAAAGTTTGCAGCAAGGCTGACCCCACCTGCAGAAGATCTGTTCCACAACTTGACAGTTCAGGGACCACTCGTAAGGCATCAGAATAGCTCTGCTTAGCCTGTCTGCGATCACACTGGACTTCCCCGGAATGTGCGTTGCCACCAGAAAACATTGGGAATACACTGCCCACTGCCATACTCGCATGGCTTCTCTGCAAAGGGGGTAAGACTTGGTTCCTCCCTGCTTGTTCAGATACCACACCACTGACATACTGTCGGAGTGGATTGCAATAGTCCTGAGAGGAAGAAAACTATGAAGTTCTTGCAATGCTAGTAGCACAGCTCTAATCTCCAGGACATTGATATGCAGATGTATCTCGTGCTCTTGCCACGTGCCTTGGACTATCCTGCCTAGATAACGCCCCCCCCAGTCCATCTGGGAGGCATCCGTGGTCACTGTGGCAATCGGGGACACAGTAACGAAGGGCTTTCCTGCATTCAGGTTGTCGGTGTGAAGCCACCAACTGAGATCCTGTTTGCACCTGTCTGAGTAGAATACGGTGAGAAAGTGGAAGACGTTGAAGAGACCACTGGGCAAAGAGAAGCCACTGAAGGAGCCTCATATGTAACCTTGCCAGAGGGACTAACACAATTTTAGCAGCCATCGTCCCCAACAGTTGGAGGACCCATCTTGCCTTCGCTCTTCTCAGAGGGAGCAAGGCGTGAACTTGTTGTTGTAGGACTCATTCTTTCCTGTGGTAGAAACGCCCGCATGAGGATGGTGTCTAGTTTGGCGCTTATAAAAGTGACACGCTGTGAGGGCAACAAGGCAGATTTTTCCCAGTTCAATGTAATACCCAACTGTTGACATAGGTTGATAGTAGCGTCCCTGGTCTGAAGTAGTAGATGCCTGGTGGTGGCAGTAAGGAGCCAGTCATCCAGATACGGAAACACTTGGAATCCCTGACGTCTCAAGTGAGCAGTCACCACTGCCATGCATTTGGTAAACACCCTGGGGGCTGTGGTGAGATCAAAGGGCAGGGCTCAAAACTGAAAATGACTGGCTCCCAGCTGGAAGTGTAGGTGACTTCTGGATGCCCTTCCATCTTTATGTGGTAGTAAGCATCCTTGAGGTCGATGGAGCACATCTACACTTCTTTTCTCAACAATGGGAGAATAGGCTGCAATGTGACCATTCGGAACTTGGACTTTTGCACGTGGGTGTTCAATTGGCCGAGATCCAATATGGGTCTCAGGTCCCCTGTCCTTTTCGGCACCAAAAAGAATCTAGAGTAAGTCCCTAATTCGATCTGGTCTGAGGGGGACATGTTGGATGGCTCCTTTTTCTAGCAGCTTTGAAACCATCTGAAGCTGCGTAATCCCTTTGACTGGGTGGAACATCTGGGATTTTCTTGATTGGGGGGGGATTTGACGAGAAGGTAATGACATATCCTCCAGAAATTATTCGTAGAACCCATTGGTCCTGGGTGATGTCTTGCCAGGCCTCTGGGTATAATGAGATTTGACCCCCGACTGGCTCCAGAAATGCACAGTCGGGCCTCCCATGAGGAGCGGCGGTAGGGAGAACCATGAAAGGAATCACTGTCTCCCGAGTTGCGAAGGCCTCCTCTGCCCCTAGGGTGGCGTCTCCCTGAATAACCACCCCCTCCCCTGCCTCTGGAGGGGAAATCACCTTGTGCACCGGGGAAAAACCTCTAGGATTTCTTGAACCACATTGTGCCACCTCTCTGGGCCTTGGGATAAGGCCTAGAGGGAAGGGAAAAAACGGACTCCTACGGCAGACAGAGTTTTTAAACTCCCTCCTGCTCGCACCTGGTGAGAGTGCCTTTCACCTTGGTTCTGAACAAAAAGGAACCATCAAAAGAGGCGTCGGTGAATGAAGACTTGAAAGCCTCCGCGAAATGACAAAGGCACATCCAGGCTTGCCTCCTAAAAGCAACTCCTGAACTTGCTGCCCTACTCGCTCCTTTGGCTGCATACGAGATTAGCCTCATGGAGGAGTTTGCAATGGAATTGAGGGTAGACATCTGAGCATTGACCGTCTGGGCCACTGCCACAGAAACGTTACCCGTGAGAGTATCTCCAATCTCCTTGAGGAGATCTCTCTGGAGCTGTGTAAAGTGTGATAAATAATTCAGTGACCGTAAGGTAAACATCGCTGAAGAAAAGGTACGCTTTCCGTACCGGTCCATGGTCCTAGACTCCTTGTTAGGGGGATGGACGGTGGAAGAAGTCTCGGCTAATTCCTTCTGAGTGGCAGCTGCCACCACCATGGCATCAACAGGGACACCCTTGGACAGAAATTCCTTATCAGGAGGAGCAGACATAAATTTATTGGGTCTCCTGGGGACTAGTTCCACAGAGTCAGGGGTTTCCCACACCCTTCGACAAACCAAATCCAAACACAGACCTCGAGGAATCGGAGGGGTCCCCCAAGTCATCCTCTGAGGAGGTTTCTTTCTCTGACATCCTAGAGATTTTGAAACAAAGAGGTGACTGGCCATTCAAAGCCCCCTCAGAGGAGGAGTCGGTCTTCCTGAAGGCTTTTGGTGCTCAGCCCTCCACCTCCTGGGTATCTCCACGTCTGTGTCTGATGTGAGAGACTCATCCTGGGAATCTATATGCTTCCTCTTGCACATCTTCTTTCTGGGTGGCTCCTCAGGCAAAAACTTTCTGCTGTTTAGAGATAGATGGCAATCAGAGACCTGCACCAGTGCAGTACGGGACAGAATGACCGACCCGCATGATGCCGCTGACTACCTGGCCAGTGCGCTCCGCATGTCCTCGAAGGCTGGTCACCCGAGTCCGAAGAACGACCAGCCTCCGAAGCCATGACAGGAGTCAAACTTCCCCGCGCCGATGCACTGAGAGGGAGACTAGGAGCAGAGAGGTGTCCCAAAGCCTCTTCCTCGGGTCCGACCGAAGAATCCTGAGTCCTGAACCCCGTGGACAGCGCCGACGGGGTCGGAGCGGATTTCGGCACCTATAAGCCAGGAGGGGCTGTTGGAACTGACCTAGGGACATCACACGGAGCAGAGCACTCTGGCTCCAAAAGCGGAGGTGTGCTCGGAGGAAGTATCGAAGCAGGTTGAGGGACCGGCTCCGGAGCCACCTGGGTCGGAGCAGAGAACAATTTTGCCAGAACCGGTGACTGAAGGAGTCTCTGCACCACTCTATCGGCGTCCACATCTGATAAGGTCCTGGAGGATTTAGAGGATAGAGGATAGAGAAGGAGATAGAGACCTCCTCTCCGAAGGAGACCTGCGAGGAGGGGATACTGGCCTAATGCTAGGCGACTGGCTCCGAACTTGTTCCAAGAAAACTGGAGCCGAAGCAGGTTCCATAACAACTGACACTTCCTGCGGCCCCGAGGACAATGGAGCCGAGGATGTTGAAGCAAACTTTGCTATTTTCTTCAGTGGTTCAGAGGAAACTGATGGAGCAGGAGATCTCTTTTTTGATTTAGAGGATTTAGCCTTAGAGCTGGAAGCACTCTTCAGACCCCCCCCTCGAAGGAGGGTTTCAGAGGTCCCTTCAAAATCAATTTATTCTTCCTTTCCTGAAGACCTCGCGTACTAAAGGCATGACAGAAGCTGCACGACTCCTGGAGATGAATTGCTCCCAGACAATATACACAGACAGAATGTCCATCGGTAATGGACATTTTATAACTGCACCTAGAGCACTTCTTGAAGCCCAAGGGCTTGTGCTCCTTAGTATCTTTGGACAAAGTTAACCGACAATAATAAAGCACCAAGACAATCAAACACTGAATAAAAGGACCAACGGTCAAACAGTCACAAGGCGGGAAAAAGCTACAACAAACAAATACCACAAGATCTAACGATCCTTAGACATAAACACAAGGGAGAAGGGACTAATACCTCTAATTTAAACGGTTTTTAGTCCCAGTAAACTTTAATGACACAAGGAAAGCAAGGGGACAGACTAGGTCCTCGAACTGAAAACAGGCCTAGCCCGTTGGAAACAGCTAGTGGGATACCACAGAAAAAAACGATCCAAAACACAATTTTTCACAAGACAAGACAAGAACACACAATAGCTATTAAAACAGCTTTTTGTTTGCAACAAATTTCTCTGATGAGGAAGAAAAAGGGTACTTAGCCACAGCCAAGAGCGAGACCACATCCGAGCTACACAAGCGGCAAACGAGATCTGGGGATAGAGAGCAGTGCAGCATGGGATACCATCTTAACCCAGCCAATAGAAAAACTTCGAGCTAAAAAAGTTGGACAAGTCAGAGCAGACATTTGGCTCCGAACCCACGGGTAAGAATGCAGGTGAGATTGGACTACATAACATCCTTTGTTTCAAGACAGAGAACAAGTAAATAAAAAAAAGAGTATTGATTATTATAAGGCTTTTTTTTCTAGTACTTGCAAATATGTACACTGAGTAGCATTGATAAAGAGAAACTGGAGTTTCTGGTGGAAGGGGACTGGCCAGGGTTGCCAGATTTCCGGCAACCCAGATAGGGACAAAAAAAATAGAAGGTCTCTCACGAAGTGAAGACCAAAAAAAAAGGTCTTGACAAACTGAAGACCAAAAAAAAGGTCTTTAATGCGAACACAGTTCCGCATTAAAGAACTGAACTCACTCTGCCTGCAATAAACACTGAGCTTCGTGTTTAATGCATTGCAGTTCATTAAACACGAGAAGCTCCGTGTTTTTGATTGGCCGTATGCGGCATGGGCCAATCAAAATAAAAAACAGCTTCTGGTAAGTTTCATGCGAACACAAGAAGTTTGTTAGCAATATTTGATTGGCCCGTATGCCAGGTATACGGGTCAATCAAAAATAAAACAAAACAAACAAAGTGGAGGCTGGCCGGGATTTAAACCGGCAGGGCGGGACTCGGGATCAGGCTACTGATCTCGGGACAGTCCCGCCCAAATAGGGACGTCTGGCAACCCTGGGACTGGCTGAGGGAAAAGAAAAAAAGAACAGAAACTGACTAGGACATAATGTTCCCTGAAAACAATCAGGGGTTTTCCCAGGTGTGACAGCTTTAAAGACAATACAAAACCAGTTAGACCTGAAGTAAAGTTCTCAGTTTTTTTCTTAATGCAATGGGGATACTAATATAAACAGGTGCTTTTGTTTTTTCTTGTTCACCCTTTTCTCAAAGCTGAACAAAAAAAAAAAAAAAAAAAAAAAGAGAGAAACTGTAGGCACTGCAATGAAAAAAAAAGGAGGGGAGGAGATGGGGGAGTGCGGAAGGGTCTGGTTAAGAGAGTATGACAAAAGAAAAATCAGTGTGCTTTTTCCCCTACTTGCATAGGGAAATGCCTAGGTAAAAACCCTAGGCATTATCCAGTAACAGGTTTACTACAAAGCATGTAAATGAAAAAGAATATTGAATATTGCAAGGCTTTTTTTCTGATAAACAAGATATCCTTAGCAGTTTTCTGTCTAGTTTGCATGTCACTAGAAGACAAATTTGATAAAGAGAAATGACTTGGAAAAAGCGTTTACGAAAGCATTCAAATGTTTTCTCAACTGGGAGAGTTATAAAGTATACAAAATCAAATAGCACTTACTAATAGCACAGGCTGTATCGTGCATCTTAGCAGGACTAACCTTTCTTTTGGTTAACTTTAGCCTGTCTGTGTAGCTATCAACTTAGAACTTGCATTCTTATTTGGAAGCAAAAACTTCAATATTTGAAGATGTTTTGTGTGTTATTGATAAATTCATAGGTTTTAGGAGGTTTTTTTTTTGAGGGGGGGGGGTTGTTTGTTCTGTTTGAGAGCAAAAAAAAAAAGTTATACAAGATGTGACACAGGAGTAAATTGATATGAAATGAAACAACTGTATAAAAGACCAACCTGCCCAACAGTATACACATGTAACATAAACATTGGAACTAGACATTTAGCAAAAGAGCAGTTGTACATAAAAGGTGATAATAATAACTATACAAGAAAATGATGCATTCTGTAATGTCTTTCAAACTGAATGATCTTACAGATAAATATAAAAATAAATATAAAAATATATATAAAAAAGAAACAGTAGTGAACTTTATTAAAAATGTACAGTGCAAATAGCTAAGCTACAGGAGACACACCTGGAAAGAAATGAACATGGGAATTTCATAAAGAAAGGTTTTCAGGATGGTTATTCAGTGGAATGTCTGGAGGCAAAGAAAAAGAGAAGTACTTATATTAATTGCAAGAGGAACTCCAATAGTGATGGGGGTAATAATGGAAGATACATAGTACTAAGGGGCTACTGGCAAGGAAGGAAGATTACACTGGCATGCATTTACAGCTCCCTAAAGCTGCTATAATGGAGCTTAAGAAAATTCTGGGAGAAATAAATCAGCTTCCAGCAAGGACTATTACTTATAGGTGGACACTGGAATTCGGTTTGCAACAGTGAAGATGTGTGTGTGTGTGTGGGGGGGGGGGGGCTAGAAGGGAAAAATATAACAAAGGAGGGTAGATTTTTGAAGAAATTTATAAAAATGTTTGGCATGGAAGATGTGAATTCAGTACTAGGAGTTCAGAGTGAATTTACATATTACTCTTGTACCAACTCAGCACAGATCCTCGTGGTGGCCTGCAGAGTGATCCAAGCAGCAGAGAGCTAAAAGAGTGACTTTCTACCAGATATAAGTATTTTTTGTGGCTTTCCCACTGTTATTTAAGCTAGCGACTGCATTTCGCCTGTTTTACTGCTACTTTAAGTGATTTCTGCATTTTACACTGTTTATTGCACTTTAAGTTACTAATTGTTGCAAATTGTTTCTGTAGGCTACACACTAAAGTGCGCTAGCCGATTTACAGCATTTATAGCATTTACTGTCTGTTTTTCCTTGTCTCTGTAATAAAACAAAAGCAAATCTCTTGTTTTCCTGCCTTACTGAACTAGAGTAGTCCAGTTTCAGAGTTGCTGATCCCTGGGCTTTGTTTTTAGTTCCTGTTACTGATTCATTGCCTTATTAGGGAGGAGGAAGTTTCTTTGCTTACCAGTGGGAGTGGGAAGCACTGAGCGGCCTTTCTGTCCGATTTGGTGAAGTTTCAGCCAGAAACTAGTAGTCCATTGGTTGTTTTGGGCCAATTCTAGCTCCTTTCAGCCCCTGCTATAAAACACGCTAAACACGCGTTTTCCAGCTTGTACCAACTCAGCACAGATCCTCGTGGTGGCCTGCAGAGTGATCCAAGCAGCAGAGAGCTAAAAGAGTGACTTTCTACCAGATATAAGTATTTTTGTGGCTTTCCACTGTTATTTAAGCTAGACTGCATTTCACCTGTTTTACTGCTACTTTAAGTGATTTCTGCATTTTACACTGTTTATTGCACCTTAAGTTACTAATTGTTGCAAATTGTTTCTGTAGGCTACACACTAAAGTGCTAGCCGATTTACAGCATTTATAGCATTTACTGTCTGTTTTTTCCTTGTCTCTGTAATAAAACAAAAAATCTCTTGTTTTCCGCCTTACTGAACTAGAGTAGTCCAGTTTCAGAGTTGCTGATCCCTGGGCTTTGTTTTAGTTCCTGTTACTGATCCATTGCCTTATTAGGAAGGAGGAAGTTTCTTTGCTTACCAGTGGGAGTGGGAAGCACTGAGCCTTTTGTCTGATTTGGTGAAGTTTCAGCCAGAAACTAGTAGTCCATTGGTCGTTTGGGCCAATTCTAGCTCCCTTCAGCCCCTGCTATAAACACGCTAGCTGCGAAGCTGATTTAGCGGAGTTACCACTGTTGCACACAAGAGCAGCGGTTAAACAAGGTTAAACTATTTGGGCCATCTAAATTCCACTCTTCCAATTTTCCTTAAAACTACCTTCCTCGAGCTGTACTGCTGATCTAACCAGCATATCCTATAACTGAAAAGTTCATCTCTACTTGATTCCCAAGTAGACTATTCTCTATCTGTAAAGCCTAGCACTTACTCCTACAGTACTTGCACCTTGATAAAGCACTCTTATTATAGATAGTACCCCACCAGCCTAAAACCCACTTCCCGGAGTCCTTTGAAAGTCTCTTTATCTACTACTTCTAGTATGTCGAGGATCAGTTGCTAGTGTCCTCTCCAGCTCAACTGGTGAACCTGGGAATATTGAGGCAATGTTACAACTGCCTCATGTACACAGACAATCCTCTCCTTCTCCCACAAAACACAAATACATGAGAGATGCAACTATACGGCCAAACTGGAGGCTGAGCTCTCTCAACATAGGACTGGCAAGACCAAACAGGAGGAGAAGGTAACCACACACAATACATACCCAGTCACACATGGTACCATCACAACTTCAAATCATACACATACTCACACAAAGACATACTGGAGGCTCTGATCAAAATTTACCAAAGCAGCAGAGGCCACCAAAGCAGACACCCAAACAACTACCACCTCACGACCCAACACATGCAACACATAGACCACACAGTCAGAGTGTCAAACAGTCACAGCCCTTAAGGCCAAACAAAATGCCAGACACACTTGTCATTGGTGATTCCATAGTCAGACACACTGACGTCCCTCTCACCAGACTGAGTAAAGAGAAGGTCACAGTAAGCTGCCTGTCAGGCGCTAGAATCCGCCACATAACGCAAGCACTCAGGTCTCTCAACAGCAGGTACAAGTACGACTCAGTCATTGTCCACGCTGGTGTCAACGACCTGAGACGTACCTCCTTGGACTACATGAAAAGGGACATCGAGGAGCTCTCTGATTATGTAGCCCAGGCAGGTATGACCCTGACCTTGAGCAGTATCCTACCTTCACCTAGAATGATGCCACAATACAGTGATAAGATGATCAGCTTTAATAATTGGCTTAAATTCTGGTGTCATTCAA
This sequence comes from Protopterus annectens, assembly GCF_019279795.1. Lineage (NCBI taxonomy): Eukaryota > Metazoa > Chordata > Ceratodontiformes > Protopteridae > Protopterus > Protopterus annectens. Next base: position 528,395,510 of record NC_056733.1, read on the forward strand.
AGGGGATCAATGTCTGTCTGCCTGGGATGACATGCTGGACAAGCCACGCTGCTTAAGGGGCTTGCACCTGTCACCCTGGGCTTCCGGATATTGGCAAAGGCTCTTGCCACCCCATAGTGCCTTTTTAGGCAAGGCTCAAATTCTAAACCTACCACCCTAGAACACCAAAAGGAAAAAACTAAGGGTAATGCTGCTCAATGCCAGAAGTCTCAATCTCAAGATGCACTTTTCGAGGCCCTTCTCAATATGGAGAACATCGATGTCTGTGCTGTGACAGAAACCTGGTTCAAGGCTCCTGAGAGCACCCCAGCACTAACAGGTTTCACCTCATATCATGCGTTCCCCAAAATCCAGACAACACCAAGAAAGGAGGGGGTGTCCATATTCATAAAGGACACCCACACCTCAAGGTTGGTGGCAAGCATGATGCATCGGAGACCATCCAGGTGCAATTAACCATAGGCAAGACTGCTCTGCAATTTGTAGCATGTTACAGGCCACCCTCTCAAACTCAGGAACCTCACATGGCCTTCCTGAAAACATTGGAGGATAAATGTATCTCCAAACACCATCATACTAGGTGACTTTAACTACCCTAATATAGACTGGGAACACTACTCAAGCCCGAACACTCTAACCCAAAGATTCCTGGAGTTCATAAACTCAAATGCCATGGAACAACTAGTCACCATCCCCACAAGAGGAGAAAACATACTTGATCTCATCATCACGAACATGGGATCAAAATGTTCAACACCGGAAGTATACCCCTCACTGGTGAGATCAGATCATAAACTAATCTCGCTGGAGGTCCTCATCCCGCCCACCTGAAACAAAAAGACCACAGTGAAAAACTTCTCAAAAGCCGATTTCACACTTCTAAAAACTAGTGTGATCTCCTTTAAGGCCCCTGAGCCAGTGGTAAACATTACTCAAACCGCTGAATCACTTACAAATGCCTTCTACCAGCACCTACAGGACTGCATGGATCAGGCAATCCCAAACAAAACTAAGACTCTCTGTACCAAAGGCAAGCGTCCAGTCTGGTGGACCCCAGCCATAAACAAGCTCTACAACAAAAGGAGGAAGCTACTACAAGATAGAGCAAAATCCTTGAAAGGTAAGACACCTTTGATCATTATAAGTAAAAACTAAGAGCTCTCATAAAATCATCCAAGGCAAATTTTGAGAGAAAAATCGCCAAGGACTCTAAAGAGAATCATAAGGCCTTCTTTAGCTATGTTAGAAACCTAGGAGGAAACTCCCAGATATGCTCAGAATTAGTTCAAAATGATGTGAAAATTACTGAACCTACACACATTGCCAACATACTGGCTGACAGGTTCAGTGCAAACTTCTCCCCTCCCCAAAGGAGAGATATCTATTCCAGAGGATTGTAGCCCCCAAACATCTCCAAGCCCAGGTGAGAACTGCCCTCACTAAGGCAAAAACACAGCATCCATGGGACCGGATGGTGTCCCCGGCTGTGTGCTTCATGAACTCAATGAGGAATTAAACCCACAGTTAGGACAGCTGTTTAATCTTAGCCTCACCTCAGGATCGTACCCAAGGAGTGGCGCGGCGACTGTGGTCCCACTTCATAAGGCGGTGCCTCCACAGACCCTGGAAATTACCGCCCCATTAGCTTGACAAGCCTTATCTGCAAAGCCATGGAGAGGATCATAATGGAACTCATAAATAAAGACATAGGAACTTGCAGACTTTGGATCCAACTCAGTTTGGCTTTGTCAAAGGCAGATCCTGCCTCTTAAACTTGGTTGACTTTTTGAGACAGTCACCAAGGCCATTGATGAGGAAAGGCAGTCCATACAGCCTACCTCGACCTGGCAAAGGCCTTCGACACAATACCCCACTCAGGTATCATCGAAAAACTCATCAGCTTGAATGTAAACCCATACATCACAAGATGGGTTGCAAACTGGCTAAGTGACAGAACCCACAGGGTCAGAGTTGCTGGAGCCATGTCAGACTCAAAGCCTGTCACAAGTGGTGTCCCACAGGGCTCAGTCCTGGGTCCACTCTTGTTCGGCATCTACTTTTCTGAAGTACAAGCAAACACAGGAGGGTTATGGCTGACAAAGTTTGCAGATGACTGCAAACAGTGCGCCATAGTCGAAAACACATCTGACACAGATATCCTCCAGAAGGGCCTCACAGAAATGGATAACTGGTGCCAGAGCCATGGCCTGAAGTTAAACGCCAAAATGCATAGTCATACCCTTTGGGAAAAACAAGGCTACCCTAGCTACCATATAGGTGGCAATCCACTGAGCACAGAAAAAGTCATCAGAGATCTGGGGACCCAGGTTGACAGTAGCCTTCGTTTGACACTCATGTTGCTAAAGTAGTTAGGAAAACCTTCTATATCACCCACCTGATCATGAAGGGATTCACATCTAGATCAAGGGAGGTCATCGTCCCCTGTACTCATCACTTATTAGACCTATGACTGAGTACAATGCCCGTTCGAATGTATCTGACCAGACACCTGCTGCAGCTTGAAAGGCCCCAAAAGTTCCTCACCAAAAGGATAAAGGGTCTCAAAAATATGTCTTATGCTGCCCGACTGAAAGAACTCCAGCTCTATTCAGTCTCATACCGCTTGCTCAGAGGTGACCTGTGCCTGACATATAAGGCCATGTCAAACCCAGATTTGATGAATATGCTTCACCTCAAAAATCTAGATCCCTCAGAACCACAAGGGCGGAGACTTAAACCTTGACACGGTTATAAATAGAACGTGCTGGAGGGACAGATTCATCACCCAGAGACTCCCTATGCTGTGGAACAAAATCCCGGTACATGTGAGGCAGAGCACCTCTCTGGTCTTGTTCAAGAGGAATCTTGACCAATGGATGGGAGATTGCAGATATACCCCAGGGATTACTTCAGCGTCACTGCTTGACAGAGGCACAGCAAAATGATAGGCATAGTTTTTATTCAAACTAAAGGGGTGGCGAAAGCCACATAACTATGGGCTAGGCTTATAAATGCCCTTGGGCAGATAGCCTAGTATGAACCTATGAACCTATGAACTCACCGAGATACAAAAACTGGGCTAGGCTACACAGATTTTATATCTCACAGGGACATGTGCATTTAATTGAAGGTCTTGAAACGCACCCAATAACTATTTCATATCATGCACCAATAATAATAAAAACGCAAGCTAATGAAATAAAAATTAGACGCTGGCGCTTTCCCACCTACCGGTTGAAAAAAGAATTTAAGGAATGGGTTTTGGAATTAATTCACTAGAAAAGATATTGATCTTCAGAAAACAAAGCTAGGGAGTGGAATAAAATTTATGCGAAGTTTAAAACTAGGTTGGAAGTAAAAGAAAGGGAGATACGGTTAAACAGTAACAAGAATTATTTAGAGGGATTGACAAATGGTAAAGTATTGAAAAATGGAAGAACTTCTCAGAAGAAAAGGAGCAAGTGTAGAATGCTAAACAGAAAAGAAGGGATTTGCACGAGTTTAGAAAGACTGCTGTTAAGCAACTGTTTTTTGATAATTCCAGAGCACAAAAACTATTAGCACAAGTCAGGAAACAGAAAGTAGAAAGGGCAGTCATCAAGCTTAGGGAGCCTATAATAAGGAAGATAAGACACCCTGTAAGTATTAGAAATATTTTGGAAATTTTATGAAAATTTGTATAAAGCAGAGAAATATGGAAATCAAGAAAACGTACAAATGGAAATGTTTATGGAACAATTAAATATGCCAAAGTTAGAGGTAGATAAGACTCAATCACTAACAGTTGGGACAGGAAGGGATGAGATAAAAATGGCTATGCATAACCAAGCCCCCAGGAATAGATGGTATCCCTGTGGAAGTTTGGAAGTTAGGAGGGAAAAACTGATAAAAAAAAACTGTTAAACAAAACCTTTGAGATTTTTAAGAGGAGGAGAAGTACCAGCATCCTGGAAGAAGGCAGTGGTAATGGTAATACCTGAAGAAAGTAAAGGCCCATTGGATCCAGCCTTGTAGAGGCCCATTTCAATAGTAAACCATGATTATAAAGTGTTTATGTCTATAATGGCTAAAAGAATAAAAAGTTATACCAAAATTAACAGATATGGATCAGTGTGGTTTTGTGGAGGGAAGGCAAACATTTGACAATATTAAGAGAACACTGATGATCCACAAGGAAGCAGAATGTAAGAAAGTACCACTTTTATTGGTGGGTCTAGATGCTGAAAAAGCATTTGACAAAGTAGACTGGTACTTCATGAGCAGGACAATGGAAGCATTTGCTTTCCCTGAAACAACTAGAAGACTGATTAGAAGACTATATGAGGCATCAGAGGCACAAATTAAAGTGGGTGGGGTCCTTTCCTATAATTTCTGCTTGAGTAGAGGAATCAAGCAGGGTTGTCTGCTTTCACCTTTGTTGTTTGCATTATATTTAGAACCACTAAAGAAAATAAGGGATGCAGAAATTCAAGGATATAATTGGTATGGTAGTCAGGAAAAGCTGGCTCTATTTGTCGATATTTATTTTATACATGAGAAAACCAGAAAGGGACATTAAAAAGTGTTGTGGAACATTTTAAGACAGTTTCAAATTTTCTTGGGATACAAAATTAATGAAGCTAAAACAAAGGCAATAGCGGTAAATTATGTACCCACACACAAATTGGCCCAACAGTATCCATACATATGGGGACATGATAAAAACGAACTATTTAGGAGTATGAATTAGAAATTATTCTGTGGTGGCAGCAAAGGATAGCTCAAGAAATAAGGAGAGACTGAAATTTTGGATGCAAACTCTTAAGGAGGACAACCAAAATCATACAGAGTATTATATTCATAAAATAGCAGACAGTATTCTAAGAACCTAACCAGCACAAGAATCGAGAAAACTGGCAAAGGAATCAAGGTATTGGGAGCAAATAACTAGGAAGGGAAAAGTAATAGAATGGGAAGAGGCCAAGAATTTATTTGGACTGCAGGTTAGAGACTGCCTTCCCTATCAAGGATTGATATCAAGAGTATAGACTAAGAGAAAGAAATAGGGCACTCCTAAATAAAAGACCAGCACTGGCAGAGTTTTTAATAGAATCTGGGACAGAAGCTGCCATTAAAAAAGGAATAATTAGTAACGCATATAAAACATTGCATCACAATTGTAAGAATCAGAGGAGCTTAGAAAGGATTGGGAAGAGAGATTGGATAAGCAATTCACAAAAGAGGCAATGGGGGGGGATACATATCTCCCAAATATGCAAGAAAGAGGATTTAGGATCTTTGCCTGGAAGTGTTTACATGGGTATTTTTATACCCCAAGCAGACTACAAAGTTATTTCTCAGGTAGATAGCAAATTTTGACCATGTGACGAGCAAGAAAGAGGTAGCTGAGAACATATTTTTTTGGGAGTGTAATGAGCTGGCAGACTTTAGGGATTCCCTGCAGACACTCTGTTGGAGATGCTGGGTGAGCAGATTGGACTGACCTGGGAGGTGATTTTTTTAGTTATGCTACAGAATCGGAATTGCCTAGACATAGTAAACCCTTGCTGAGTCTAACTATGGCGGCTGCCAAAAAAGCAATTACTGGAACATGGAAATCAAAGTCTAGACCAACTTTACTAGAAGTAGTGAATATAGTAATAGATATAAAACAACTGGAACTGGGATCTCAAGAAAAGGGAAGGAGCAAACTACATAGTAAAATATGGGAATTGTGGAAACAAAATATGCAGACCGGGAACAAGGTTAAAGAGGCAGGATTTGAATGAGCCATGTAATGCTTAATTGACAATGACTGGATGGTTTATAAGTGATGTATAATGTTTAAACTACAGCTGTTTCAATGGTATCTGTGATGTAAACTGCAACTAAAGTGGTATACTTTTGTATGTTTTTCATTTATATAAATGTAAGACTGCCTTTGTCATATGTGAAAATTTAATAAAGATGTTTGGTAAAAAAAAAAAAAAAAAAACACTAGAAAATCTAAATCAACTACACTTGAAGTAGTGAATATCATCACATATACAAAAGAAAAGGAGTTGGGATCTTTAGAAAAGGGTAGGAGTAACATTTGTGGGAACAATACATGCAGAAAATGTTTTGAAGGAGGAATTTAGTTTATGAGAAGGCAGGAATTTAATAATTTATGTAATGTTGCCTAAATTACATAATATACAACATTATATGTTATGTATAATGTTGGTAAACATAACTTAATATGGTTGGATTACTTTTATATAAATGGTAAGGTTGCCTGCATCACAAGTGGTAATTCAATAAAGGTGTTTAAAAAAGACAAAACTCTACAACTGGAACTGTGAGGCATGGATCTTAACACAAAGCCAAGCCACCATGCTGCCTACAACACTACCACTGCCTACAAAGTACAGTTTTGTACCTACCATAAATGTAGATGTCCGATAGGTATGCATCTGCAGTCATCACATATGGGTTGTCCTGCCTCAGGCAGCCCTTTGGTCGGCCGGATTCCAAAGTCTCGGTCCGGCGTCGGCTGATGTCGCCTTCCCTGGCGTCAGGGTATAAAAGCGTCAGCCGACGCCATCTTCCTCAGTGTTTCTTGCCCCAGATGCCAGGTGCCCTCAAAGGAAGGCTAAATTTGGAGAAATGCAATAAATTCCAAACATGCACAGAAATATACATGTATATATATATATATATATATATATATATATATATATATATATATATATATATACATATACATACATATATATATATATATATATATATAAAAACAAATACACCATAACAGATAACCCCAGCTAGCTATGAGAGGAAAGGTACCCAATAAATACCAGAGGGGAAGGAGGAGGGAACCCTGACTGCAGATGCATACCTATCGGACATCTACATTTATGGTAGGTACAAAACTGTACTATGTCCTTCAAGGATGCATCTGCAGTCATCACATATGGGTAGAATACCATAACCAATCTGGGGGTGGAGGATCTATGTAAAGGATGGTGTAGCTAAAATGCCCTGCAGGACTGCCGTAGCAAAGCCTGCTCTGGATCTGGAATATAAAAGTAAATTGTAATGCTTGGAAAATGTATGCATCCATGTAGCAGCTTCTAAAATGTTGGTAGCCACCCCTCTTAAGAAGGCTGTGGAGGTGGCTGTGGCTCTGGTGGAGTGAGGTCTAATGTTAGCTGGCACAGTTTTTCCATGAAAGGAATAACAAAAATGAATGCAATTCCCTATCCATTTTGAAATTGTCTGTTTGGAAATTGCTTTTCCTTGTGCACCAGCAGCATATGCTACCAACAACTGGTCAGTTTTTCTGTAGCTTTTAGTTCTGTCCAAGTAGTAGTGCAACTGTCTGTGTATGTCCAGGGTATGCAGAAGTTTCTCCCCTTTGTTTTGTGGATTTGGAAAGAAGGTAGGCAGGTGAATAGCTTGGTTTAATGAGACCCTGGATACCACCTTTGGCATAAATGAAGGATTGGTTCTCAATGAGACTCTGTCCTGATGAAAAATAAGAAATGGCTGTAGTGCCATGAGGGCCTGTAACTCAGATACTCTTCTTGCTGAGGTTATGGCCAGAAGGAAGGCAGTCTTCCAAGACAGGAACTGTAGTTCTGCAGATGCTGCTGGCTCAAAGGGAGGCAGAGTTGGTTTTTCCAACACGAAGTTAAGGTCCCAAGTAGGCACTGGAGGTTTCCTTGGAGGATTGATGTTTTTAATTCCTCTTAGAAACTGTCTTAGGAGAGGATGAGAAAAGACAGGTGGATCAGTATTGTACTCTGCTGAAATTGCTGAAGCATGAATTTTAATGGAAGAGTAAGACAGGCCATTGTGGAGCATTTCTGCCAAGTATTCCAGGATATGTGCCATGTTCATCACTGTCGCATCTAGGCCCTTTGAGGTGCTCCAAGTGTGAAATCTTTTCCATTTTGCTGAATATGCCTTTCTTGTGGAAGGCCGGGGAGCTTCCATGATGATATCCTTCACTCTCTTGGATAGCTTATCCTGAGGAGGAGTCAAGGTATTTTCCAGGCTGTTAGTTGCAAGGTTTTCAGGTTGGAATGGAGAGTTTTGTAATTGTGCTGTGTCAGGAGAAGTGGCCATTGAGGAAGAGGCCATGGTTTCATGCGTGACATGCTCTAACAGTGGGTACCAGTGCTGTCTTGGCCAGTCCGGAGCTATCAGAATCACTTTTGGCTGCTCTGTCCTGATCTTCAGTAAGACCTTGGTCATTAATGGAAGAGGTGGAAATGCATACACTGTCAGAGTTCTCCAGCTGAAAGAGAGGGCGTCCACTTTCCATGCTTGTGGGTGGTATGTCCTTGAGCAGAATTTCTTCAGCTGATGATTGTGGGGAGGCAAAAGATCTATGTCCGGCCTTCCCCATGATTGTGTTATCTGTAGGAAGATGTCTGGGTGCAGCATCCATTCGTGTGCATCCATGATATTTCTGCTTAAGGCGTCCGTCAGTATATTGTCTTTTCCTGGCACAAACTGGGATTGCAGCTCTATATTGAGTTTCAAGGAAAGTTCCCATAGATTCATTGCCAGTCTGCAAAGAGGGTAGGAATGGGTGCCTCCTTGCTTGTTTATGTACCACATAACTGTGGTGTTGTCTGTCCTTATTAGCAGGTGGCCTTGATGCAGAAAGAGTTTGAAGGCCTCGATTGCATGTATCACTGCCAGCATTTCCTTTTGGTTTATGTGCATGCGTAGCTCCTTTTGTGACCATAGTCCTTGAATACATCTGCCCTCCATGTGTGCTCCCCAACCGTGGTCTGAAGCGTTGGTTGTAATAGTTTGGCTGGCTATTGGTTTGCTGAAGGGCAGACCCCTGTTTGACTGGCTTGCTTGAGCCCACCACAGAAATTCCTTTTGGAGGCATGGAATGAGTGGGATCAAAGTTTCTAAGCTGTGACTGTGCTGAGTCCATAAACTCCTTAGGTACCATTGTAGTTTCCTCATATGCAGCCTTGCTTGTGGAATCAGAAGAATGCAAGATGCCATGTGACCCAGGGCCTGCAGGATTTTCCTTGCAGTCAGCTGAGTTTGTCTTGTCAGATTCTTGAAGTAATCCGGTAGTTGTCTTTGTTTTTCTTCTGTGAGAAAAGCCATTTGGGTGGTTGTGTCTAGATCCGCACCCAGAAAAGTTATTCTTTGGGATGGAACAAGTCTTGATTTGTGAATGTTGACTGTATATCCCAAGGCCTGCAGTAGGTGGATGGCATAATTCAAGTCCTTTACCAAAGTTCGTTGGCTGTCCGCTTGTATAAGGCAGTCGTCCAGATATAGGTATATTTGAATCCCCTGAAGTCTGCAGTGTGCAATTACTGATGCCAGGCATTTCGTGAATACTCTGGGTGCAGTAGATAAGCCAAAGGGCAATGCTGAGAATTGATAATGCTCTGAACCTGCAAGAAATCTGAGGTGTCTTCTGCAACTTTGTCTGATAGGGACATGCAGGTATGCCTCCTTGAGGTCTAGAGTCACCAGCCAAGACCTCTTGCCCAGCATGGGAAGGAGTTGCTGTAGAGTCAGCATTTTGAATTTTGGCACAATGAGATAAGTATTCAGTGCGGACAAGTCGAGAATAGGCCTCCATTGATTTTCTTTTCTTGGAACAAGGAATATTCTGGAATAAAATCCTTGGCCTTGTTCTGAAAAAGGAACCTTTTCTATAGCTTTCATTTGCATTAAGTTGGAGATTTGTTTCAAAGCCTCTGTCCTTTGATTTGGTGGCAGGTCTGGCATGCCTTTTGTTTTTGGCATTGTGTGAAAATGGAACCTGTATCCTTCATCTATTATTTGCAGTGTCCATTTGTCTCTTGTAATACTGTGCCAATTTTCTGAGAATAAAGAAAGCTTTCCGCCCAAAGGTGCTTCTAATCGAGCCCTGGTTGGCGGAGTCAAAGCAAAGTCATTGAGTCTGTCCTTGTGCAGCAGTTGTAGGTCCTGCACTACCTCTCTGGTTGGGAGGCTGCCATTGACGTCCTCTGTAGGAGCCTCTAGCTTGCCCTCTACCCCTGGCACGCCTGTTCTTGCCTCTCTGAAATCTTTCTGTGTCCGGAAAGGACCAATTCTTGGTAGGCCAATTTCTGCTGAATCTTGGTGGTTGGACTTGTAGGAAATCTTTGACTGTTTGTACAGATTTTGCCTTTTCCTCAAATTTCTTTAAGACCTCCTGGGCAGTGGAGCCAAATAACTTTTGCTTTTCCAGTGGAGCATCCAGAAGCTTAGCTTTAACATGGTCTGGCAGAGATTGTTCCTTCAGCCAAGCATGCCTACGGACTGCACCTGTCATAGCTGACCTACATGAAGCTTCCAATGCATCATAACCACACTGCAAGAAATGGTTGCTAACCTGCTGGGAGTTATGTACCAGATCCTGAAGTGATTTGCGATCTAGGGGTTCAGGTGAAGACAGTTTCTTATGCAATTCATCTAACAAATACTCTTGGTACTGTATCATATGAAATTGACAATGTAATGCCCTCATAGAAAGAGTAGCAGAAGTATACACTTTTTTACCCCATCTCTAAAGTCCTGGAGTGGATTTTTAGTTGTGGCAGCTGCAACCCTTTAGGGCCCTGGGAAATAGTTTCTGGATCAGCAGAGTGGGCCTTGTAAAGAAAATGATGTGAGTCCGGGACCCTGTAGTACCTATCGGGTTTGACAGGGGCTGGAGGAAGAGTGTCAGGGCTTATGCTAGACTCAGAGTAAACATCATCAATGACATTCAAAACAGGAGGAATAGCCAAAGGTCTATGCTGAGGTAAATGCAGAAAAGTTCTTAATCTTTTCCTGGAATCAGAGAAGTCCTGGCCCTGCCATTTGAAATGCTCTCTCATAGTGTGAAGGGTCTGATAGTTCTTCAGGAGGGGAGGCCAAGGGATAGATTCCTCTGCATCAGAGTCCTAAAACCTCCTCCTGGTAGTCCGAGAGAGCAGAGCCATCAGAGGCCTCCTCTGAGGAGTGGGGAACAGAGAGCCCCTGTCCGATGGGGTTGAGAGCCCCTAATTAAGGAAATAAGGTCCACTGCTAAGGTTAGAATCTGTGAACTTGTAGTGGGTCCCTGAAGAATAACCCTTTTGTGTGTTTAGCAGCTTTAGCCCTGGTGAATGCCTTTATGGACATGGATGCAGGAGGCCTGGCTGCACCACGTGCTGGTGTAGTTTTGTCTAGAGGAATGGTGTTGGAAGCTTCCAAGACACCAGTTTCTGAAGGAAATTCAATAACCGACTCAGCAGGGGCCTCCGAGGTTGTCGGTTGGTTTCAGCCGAGACAGAGACAGGTTGAAGGAAGCACAGGCTGAACAGGCCGAGACGTCGTGGTCTGGGCCTAGGCAGGGGAGGCAGTAAGAGTGGAAATCCTTATGAGATATTTGTTTCCCACAAGTTAAGCAATTATTAACTTTATCTGACATCGGCTGAGGCAAGAAAGAGTCCCCAACGGGGTACTTAGCTTTTGAAGTCTTCGGTAGCTGAATTACAGGAGCTGGCCAACCGGCACTTGCGAAATGTTTCTGCTTCGGGCACCAAGCGGCAAGAAAGACGGAGGAAGATGGCGTCGGCTGATGCTTTTATACCCGGGAAGGGGCGACATCAGCCGACGCCGGACCAAGACTTTAGAATCTGGACAACCGAAGGGCTGCCTGAGGCAGGACAACCCATATGTGATGACTGCAGATGCATCCTTGAAGGACATCACTAACGCAGTGCATTTAGCATTTAAGAATATTACATTCTTCAGACTCATATGATGGGAAGGACATGGGCTGCTCTTCGGCCACCCACCTTACTGACTGCAGAACACAACAAGAATTCACTTTAATCTAGCTGTATTCCATCTACCTGAAACAACCTGAATGCTAAATATACTCCAAACATAATTACATAAAATAAACACCCCCCCAAAAAAATGCTTGATCTAGTCCGTTACTTTAAAATCTGAGGTTAACACAGGATTAGAAATTACACAAGACACCAAGGCTCAAACTTAACAATTTATTAAACAAAAACTTTCTAAATAAACAGTAAAACTAATACTAAATAAACAGAAAAACTAATAGATCATGTACTTACAAGCATATGCATAAACAAAATCATCTTTGCCACTGATAGGGAGACTTCAATCCTATCCAGTGCAGCTATCTGTTCAGTCAAGGCAAGGCCGACACTGGCAAAATGTCTCTAAGCTCAGTTCAGGCTGGTGCTGTGATTAAATCCGGATGATGATGATTTCCATTTTAGCCTTTGAGCTTTTATAGTCTTCATGAGTTGATGGAATATTGTAGAAAAATCTGACATTACAAGCTCATCATGAGTTGATGGAATATTTTAGAAAATTACAGATCATTTCCTAAGTTGTAAACAAGCCTCGTAATGTCTGGTCTTGTGCCCTACTTCCCTTTTTCAAAGAACAGTTAGCTCACAAACTTGTGATATAGTTCCTCTTTAAAATCCCCACATTCTGGTAAACATCTTTTAAGCTGATAAGCAACTTATAAGTTAACAAAAGTTCAGTAATACCAGTAATCAGTGAGCAAGGCCTGCTCTTAAGCATATTGTATTGCTACAATATTAGCAGCATATAGTGAGGTAGTGGCATATCAAGATCTAGCAATAATCAATCTAGCAATAATTAAACATACACAGTGATATGTGGCTCGAGGCATAGCAAAAACTGGTAGACTGTGTGGATCCGTCACAGGCCACCCCTTGCATCAAGCAACGTACGCTGTGTATCCCTTATAAGAGTTAAAACTGACAACATCAGTTTGTACCTTCTCATCACTTTACAATAAATGCAGCATGATATTAAGCAAAATAACACTGAAACTATTGTGGTCAAAAGTAAAGGATGCAATAACAAATTAAACCACACTGAAGCCTTAGATGACCACATAAAATATCATACCAATGCGAAACAGTTATATCCCGAATTTCATTTGCAATTTTTACAATGGTACCTTTGTCTTTAATCATTTTAATCACTGTTTGATGCGCATCGTTTAGTGTTTTATTTATAAGTTGCAACACTGTTTGTCCTTCCTGCTTAATCTGTTGAAAACCCTGGTGGACTAGAGATGACCATTTAAAAGTGTGTAATGGTTCTATGCTAGCATTAAATGTGAGACGTCCATCCATCTAGTCAGTCTAATAAGTTCTCCAGTACAAAAATCAATAATTGCATGGATATAAACTTTTACAGTATGCTCCACCACTTGTGATTATCCCATCGCTCCAGGCTAATTTACAGGAGGATATCACACAAACAATGGTATCATTTAGCTGGTAGATGTCTGCACCATTTACTACATACCTGTGCCAGGTGCATTCCCCAGTTCCATTATGTAAGCATGGGTGAGGCTTCCTTTTCACCATCATGCATACCCACCCCTGGGGCCAGGATTCTCAACCTGCCACATCATTATAATCAATCAGAGTAGATTCAATTTGAGGTACCCACCAATTATTTCCAAATTGCAAGGGCAATGTAACAAATGGACAGACCTGCTTTGTCCCTTTTTTACTAGCAAGATAGTCAAAAATTAGTATACAAGACTTATTTTCACATGCAAAATCTATTGGTTTTAACCAATGATACAGTTGCAGTTCCTTTTGCCAATGGGCTGCCTTTTTAGCCCCCCAAGTTTGAGTGAATTGCAAATATTGCTGGTTGGCAGCCAACTGAGATAAGATACAAAAAGTCTGATTTACTTCTGCTGTGAGGTTATTTAAAATCTGTTCTGTATATATCTTTGTATGTTCAATCCACCTCCACAAGACAGTTTGAGTTAAAATACTGTCTACAGTCCTTTGTCCCAGCTCGGGATCATGGTCTGCTAGTAGCTTAAAGGCCATATTTAGGTCAGTGCCCAAACGGCTCAATTTGCTACGTAGGGTATCTATATCTACACTGTTTAGGAATCCAGTCCCTGATCCAACTGCACCTAGTGCAGTACCAAGAATACCTGTAACATCACGTTTACTCCTTTTATATTTGTAATGTCTGTATTTGATATGCAAGGAATTAACCGGCCATAATTGTACAGTTTTACAATGTGGATACCTGGTGGTAATATCAACTGCTGACATATATCATTTTAATACGTTGTGCAACTCTAGCGCTACTTACAGTTTTACATCCTCTGGTATACCTTACCACATGTCCCAAACCATCAAATACAGTTGAACTATTGTCCATGGCATATATTTCCAAATCCGGAGATAGGGTTTCCGCGGTGTCATTTTCCCTTTGAAATTCAGCTATGCAGGAGGAATCTAATGGAGATTTGGCTAGTTTAAATCCCGACTCATTTAGCCTTTGGTACAGACCTCCAAAAGGGTTGGAAACACATTTTTCAGGATGTCTATCACAGTTCTGTCTACATACAGTTGTAATGTTTTCTGTCTGAGTGATGTTCCAAGTTAAGGCAGGTTTGGGTGTCACTGCATATAGATGGTCTCCCAATTTCCAATAAGAGTCACAGTCAGCTGTTAAATTTGCAACATCTTCCCCTTCGAATACAGGGATAGGATCAAGACATGGCCCATCTAAGTGTTGTCGTTGGAAAAGGTTGGCTCCTTCCCAAACAGTGGCAATAATCTATGGGGAGGAAAGTACAACGGTTGTTTAGCAGAATCAAGTAACACTAAAACAGCATCACCAGGTCCATCACAAATTACAGTTCCATGTTCATTTGGCTGATTGGGTGTGGTCACTATAACTTTCATTCCCAGCCATTTGCTTGGTTTAGTATCACAGTCTTGTAGTAAAATAACAGCATCTTGATGCATACAAATTTCTACTAAAGGTTGTCCTTTTTGAATCATCTGTGTCTTGTTATCTAAATTGATAGCCTTCACTATCACTTCTCGTTCTGGCTCCCATAATGTAAAAACCTCCCAACTTTCTCCTAATAGTCCTTTTTGTCCCCAGTGCCAACTCTGTGGGAGAAAGAGTTTCCAACCTGTCTCAACTAATACTATATTTTGTGCTGGCACTCTTTGTTCAGTCAATGCACATAGCCACAACCGAGTTTGATCAGTATTTGTCAAAAGAGGGTATATGGCATTTGGGTTCAGCTTTTCTATTTTCAAAACACAGCAGTTGGACCGAATGTCATTCATATGCATTTGCAAGGGAGTTCCTTGATGCTTCCGAGATCTATTATTCAGCTGGCTCACAGCTAATTCTAATACCTTTGCCCAGTCTCATAACGTTCCATCATTCATATTCTTTCGAATTTGTTCTTTAAGGAGCCCATTATACTTTTCAATTAAACCAGCAGCTTGAGGATGATATGGGATATGCAGCACCCATCAAACTCCATTTTCCTTTGCCCATTCTTGAACCTCTGCTCCGGTAAAGTGGCTGCCTTGGTCACTTTGGATTTCAGTGGGAATCCAATATGTCATACATAATTTATTCAATCTTTTTAACACTGCTTGCTGGTTTGCATTTTTGCATGGGGACAACAGTAGTAATCCTGAATAAGTGTCCACCATCGTCAGGCAGTATTGCTGATTTTGATCCAGTGGTAAAGGACCAATAAAGTCTATTTGCCAGATTTGTGCTGAACGACTGCCTCTGTGAATGTGTCCGCATGCTTCTGCTTGCAGTTGCTTTTGTTTATTTCTTTGACAGATTTCACACTGCTTTATAACATCTGTAGTTATTTCCTTATTCAACTGCATACCATGCCTTCGTGCCCATTCTATTGTCGCATCTCTTCCCAAATGCCCACTCCGATCATGGGCCCATCTTGCCATACTAGCACTTTCGGCTTTCTCTTCAGCAACACGTACCGCGGCCATCTTATCTACCTGCTGGTTATGCTTCCTTTCATTTGTTACAAGTGATGCATGGGCATCTACATGTCCAACACTGATTTTGCATTGTTTAGCTTTTCCCAAATCCATTGCCAGTCTTCTGAACCTCCCCATAGAGGTCTGCCATGGATCTTCCAATCCTGTTGTTGCCAGGCAGGTAACCAGGTTGTCAATCCCTTAAAGACTGCCCAGCTGTCAGTATAGATGTATGCTTCATCTCCAGGTGATAAACTATCGATGACCAGGGCAGCAGCTCGTAATTCTGCCTGATTATTTGAACCGGCAGTACCTTTGTCAAATAACACAGTTTCTGTTCGTGGGCAAAAAGCCACTGCAGTCCAGGTCATACCATTTGATCCAATTTTGGCAGAACCATCAGTAGACCATGCAAGTTTCTGTTTTTCTGCATCTAAATTATCAAATGGTAATGCTTCAGTAACTGGAGACTTTGGAAGCTCATGTCGCTGTTGTTCTATCGCATCAGCATCATCCAGAATTACCAGTCCAGCCAGCTGTTGTTGTACTTGAGACATTCCAGGCACAATGTTGGCCCTTTCCTGTAAATACCACTTCCACTTCTGTACAGTCGAAGATTGTGCTATCAGGGTTTTCATCAAAGTATTATCTCGTAACTACCCCTGGATTGGGTAGTCTATCTTAACTGTCACTGTTTGTTGTTTCGTTATTCCTTCCACATGAATCAATGCTGTGTACACTGCTAGTACATGCTGCTCAAGGGGGGCTATATCTCACCTGTGCTCCAGTCAGGGATTTGGACCAAAATCCCAAGGGTCTCTTTTTCCCCAGTGTCATCCTTCTGCCACAGCCCCAAAGACATAACATTATTGGCAACTGTTACTTCAAGGATGAAAGGTTGCTGTGGATCAACTGGGCCCAGCCCCACACTCTGCTGTAGAGCCTTTTTTGCTTCTTCAAAAGCCGTTTGTTGCTTGGGACCCCACTGAAAGTCACATTTTTTCCTTGTTACATAGTGAACGGGTCTCAAAATCAGTCCGAGGTGAGGTACAAATGCTCTCTAAAAGCCCATTGCTCCCAAGAAGGCCTGTGCCTGCTGTTTCGTTTTTGGGACTGCAATTTTCTGAATACTCTCTAGTGCTGCTGCAGGAATTTCCCCTTTTCGCTCCATTCCAAATCATACCAAGGAATTTTACTGATGTCCCTTGTTGTGTTTTATTCTCATTTATAGCCCACCCTCTGTTCTGAAGGTGCTGAATTACAGTTTTTAGTGCAATATCCACATCAGATTTTTCTCCAGTAATCATTATGTCATGGAAAATACTCACTTTGTCCAGCTGTAACTTGGCTAAGTCTCTAGCCACTAGTCCATGACACAGGGTAGGGCTGTGCAGATATCCCTGTGGTAACACTTGGAAGGTACACTGCCTCCCCTCCCAGGTGAAAGCAAATTGGGCTCTGCTTTCTTCTGCTATCAGAATGGAGAAGAACGCATTTGCTAAATCCAAAACTGCATGATATGGTCCAGCAGATGAAGACAATCTTTCCACGATCGTAACAATGTCTGGAACAGCTGCCGCTAAGGGTGGGGCCACCTTGTTCAGACCTCGATAATCTACAGTCATTCGCCACGATCCATCAGGTTTCTTTACTGGCCATACCGGACTGTTGAATGGACTCACTGTTGGCTCAAGTATGCCAACCCGAAGCAGTTCTTGGATCGTCTCCGTGATCTCAGCGTGCCCACCTGGGATACGATATTGTTTGATGTTCACTATTGTTTTAGGTGTGGGAATATAAAGCGGTTCCCACTTAGCACTGCCTCGAACTACAGCCTTAACTGCGTTGACTGAACAATGCCGCACTCCAAACCTAAATGACCCTACAGTGGTTTCCAAAGTTCTACCCTTTAACACATCTATTCCTAAAATGTGTTCAGGTACTGGAGCTATTACTGCTTCAATGTAAATAGGAATACCATCCCCAAAAGCTATCTTAACCTTGGTTTTGGTACCTAGTGTTTTTGCCCCTCCATAACCATCAATTTCTACATACTGTCCACAAAATCTGCGGGGATTGCCTGCAAAAATGGTTACTTCTGATCCTGTGTCTACCAGAGCCATCACATGTTGTGGCCCTCCCCTCCAAAAAATGGTAAGGGGTACATAAGGGCGTCGGTCCCCAGGTGTAATTGCTCTTACTGTACCCCTAGCTACTGGGGACCCGCCTACTAGTCAATTTGTCTCTGTTTTTTCAACCGGGGTTCTCCATTCCTTTCCTCCCCAATCTCTCTCATCATTAAATTCCCCCTTTTGCCACTGTGCTAGCTCCTCATCAGTAGGGATGTCAGGATATAATTGATTCCATTTTACCTTCCCTTCAGTGGTACTTCTGGTTGGACTTTTTGTAGGGGTTTGCTTTTTACTCTCAGAACTTGAACCGTTTTCTTTTTGTTTTTGCTTCCACTTTTTATATAATTCTTCAGTAGTTATCCCATCTATTTCCGCAGCTTCAACCCCCCCACCTTAATAGATCCAGAAACATTTGCTTTCTTGTAACTTTTTCTCCGGATTTATCTTTCGATTTCTCCGCATTTGCCTTTCTAGCTCTTCTCTGTTCTTTTTCTTCCACTAGTTCTGCCATTTGATTTAGAGTGGCTATTACATCCCATATCTGCTGACCTACACAGCCTGCCAGGGCAGCCATCAGCTGCCCTTTCCACCACTGTGGTGCGTTTTTGATCAATTTGCTCCTCATATTGCTGGTCATAATTTGTGCATCTGGTCCTTTCGGAAGCACTAATGTCCCATTCCTTAATTCCAGTGAATAAATGGTAGCCAACATAGCCATTTCTCTTAACTGCTGCATTGCCTCTGCTATTGTTTTCCAAGGCTTATGTTCGTCAGCTACTGCTGTAGCATCAGGCCAAGTAGCGCAGAAAGCCGAGGCTAACCACACCACCAGTGTATTCACCTGGGGATCATAATGATTCACATTGTTTACTATTTGCTTTAAACGTGGGTGAAACACCAAACATGCACATTGGTGCATCTCTTCAGCATTTAGAGACACCGTTTCTCCCCCTGTGTCCCAAATCCGAAGAAACCATGCTAAAACAGTTTCCCCTGGCTTTTGCTTATAGATTTGGATTATATTCAATAATTCAGCTCGAGTATAACTCCGCACCTCAACCCATTGTTGTGGTGCTGCCCCCCCAGTATACTGTCCCTTTTTCTCAATAACTGGGCGTGCCTCCACTGATGGGGAATTTACTATTTCAAAATCATTATCACCCTCATCCGTTGAGGGGAGATCACCTTCCCACTTCTCGGGATCAAACTCTGCCTTACACAGCAAAGCATGAACCCGAGGCCTTGAGGGCGGATGGTGTAATTATCTCCCATTTCGTTGTCTACGCTGTTGAATTTTTCCAGTAGCTAGAGTCACTGAATTAGATTTCCAGTGTTCAGCTTCCTCCCCTACTTTAACAAGTGCCATGTTTGCCTTCTCCAAGGCATCTCTATCCAATCTATGTGTATGTGTATGTTCTTTACATTGCTCTTCTAATTCTAAAACATCTGTCTAATTCTTGAATTGCTTAAAAGAATAGCCATCCGGCTGCTCCCACCCCTTCCTTCACCTTTTTCCCCTTATCCAATTTTAGCTCCGATAAAGCTCTAGTTAGGCTATCAGGGTCTGCCTTAGGTCTTTCCTGCAAAGGTTTTGGGGAAGGAGGGGGTGAAACTTGACGTAATACCTTAGCAAGAGGATCCCACTTCCCAAATAATGCTGGCAACATAGTGTCAACGCCCGCCTTATTTGGGGTACCTGATACAGCATCCTTCTTACCTATGCCTATATGTTTAAAAGGAAAAAAAAACATTAGTTGTTGTTGTGACATTTCCACTGTAAACCTCAGATCCTGCCGACTACGCCAAGTGATCTAGTCCTTTACTTTAAAATCTGAGGTTAACACAGGATTAGAAATGACACAAGACACTAAGGCTCAAACTTAACAATTTATTACACAAAAACTTTCTAAATAAACAGTAAAACTAATACTAAATAAACAGAAAAACTAATAGATCATGTACTTACAAGCATATGCATAAACAAAATCATCTTTGCCACTGATAGGGAGACTTCAATCCTATCCAGTGCAGCTATCTGTTCAGTCAAGGCAAGGCCGACACTGGCAAAATATCTCTAAGCTCAGTTCAGGCTGGTGCTGTGATCAAATCCAGATGATGATGATTTCCATTTTCGCCTTTGAGCTTTTATAGTCTTCATGAGTTGATGGAATATTGTAGAAAAATCTGACATTACAAGCTCATCATGAGTTGATGGAATATTTTAGAAAATTTCAGATAATTTTCTAAGTTGTAAACAAGCCTCGTAATGTCTGGTCTTGTGCCCTACTTCCCTATTTCAAAGAACAGTTAGCTCACAAACTTGTGATATAGTTCCTCTTTGAAATCCCCACATTCTGGTAAACATCTTTTAAGCTGATAAACAACTTATAAGTTAACAAAAGTTCAGTAATACCAGTAATCAGTGAGCAAGGCCTGCTCTTAAGCATATTGTATTGTTACAATATTAGCAGCATATAGAGAGGTAGTGGCATATAAAGATCTAGCAATAATCAATCTAGCAATAATTAAACATACACAGTGATATGTGGCTCGAGGCATAGCAAAAACTGGTAGACTGTGTGGATCCGTCACAATGCTCAGTTGCACAAATCTATGCTTTTGATTATGGCAGATCAGACTTAGAACAAATAAGAAGTGCTACAGAAAGATAAAAGTACTACCATACTTATCTGTGTGTGCGAGGCTGCTCATTAGCCAAAGGGGCAGGCAATACCATGAAGCCACAGCATGGTGTAGGCCATGAAGGGGACAATGGCAGGCAATACGGTGCAGTCAGAGTATAGTGTAGGTTGTGAAGGAACACTGGAAGTCAATACCATGAATCCACAACATTGTGTAGGCCATGAAGGGTCAGTGGCCGGCAATATGATGAAGCCACAGTGTAGTGTAGGCCATGTAAATTCAGTGGCAAGCAATACAAAACAGGGCCAAGGTATGCTGTAGACCACATAGCAACAGTGACGAGCAATTCCATAAATCCAAGACATAGTTTAATCCATGTAAGGACATTGACAACTAATGCCAGGAGCCACAATATGGTGCAAGTCATTTAAGGACAATACTAGCATAGAGTAAGCCAGGTAAGGACAGTGATAAGCAATGACAGGGTCATGGCATCGCATAGCTCATATAAAGATGATGGCTAGCAATGTCAGGGGATCATGATATGGTATATGCTATGAAGGGACAGTAGTAAGCAATGCCTGGGTGCTACAGCATGATGCAGACTATAGGAGGATAGGGCAAGCAGTATATGGGGGTCATGGCATGGTATAGGTCATAAGAAAACAGTGGCAAGCAACAACAGCAGGCAACTACATGGTGTAAATCCCACAGAGAAGAGAAAGTAACCTAGCCATACATGAAAAGAAATAACTGAAGGCCACAATATTTTCCGCCAAGGTGAGAGAATGTTAGGCAACATATCTGGAGGCCACATGCTGTAGACTACATTAGCACAGCACGGGATAACACCCAAGGGCCATGGCATGCTGCATGCAGTGTGGGAGTGAGGCAAACATTTACAAGTCAAAGTATGTTAAAAGACAACAACAGGATTCTATTATTAAATGCTCAACTTCTCTGTCCTTTTTCTCCCTATTTACTGTTCCTGCTATGACTAAACAACAATTCAGCATTTAAATATTTTAAATCTACTGTTTCTCTCAACTAGAACAGCACCTTACGGTACTGCGGTGGTTTCGCTTTCAAAAAACTTTTATCCCAGCCTGGAAAATCTTGATGCAGTATACAATTCATTGATGTCATCAAGGCCAATGAATACAGGTAGTTTTCTGGCCAATTCCCTCCCCAAACTGACATCACCACAACTGTCCTAAAAACCCACCCATGCTGTGATGTCACAGCTTTCTGGTCCTTCCCCTACCCATTCAGAAAGTAAAGGCTAGAAAGTACAGTTTTGTACCTACCATAAATGTAGATGTCCGATAGGTATGCATCTGCAGTCATAACATATGGGTTGTCCTGCCTCAGGCAGCCCTTCGGTCGTCCGGATTCCAAAGTCTGGGTCTGGCCTCGGCTGATGTCGCACTTTCCCTGACGTCAGAGCTTCTGGGGTATAAAGGCATCAGCCAACGCCATTTTCCTCAGTGTTTCTTGCCCCAGATGCCAGGTGCCCTCTAGGAAGGCTAAATTTGGATAAATGTTGAAAATTCCAAACAGTAGCAAACAAAATATATATATATATATATATATATATATATATATATATACAAACAAATACATCATAATAGATTCCCCCAGCTAGCTGAAAGAGGGGTAAGCACCCTAGGAATACCACAGAGGGGAAGGAGGGTGGGTAATCCTGACTGCAGATGCATACCTATCGGACATCTACATTTATGGTAGGTACAAAACTGTACTATGTCCTTCAAGGATGCATCTGCAGTCATAACATATGGGTAGAATACCATAGCCAAACTGGGGGAGGAGGTACTAAGATAATGATGGTGTAGTCAAGATCCCCTGTAAAACTGCAGTTGCAAAACATTGCTCGGGATCTGGAGTATAAAGGTAGATTGTACTGCTTGGCAAATGTATGCAAGGAGCTCCAAGTAGCAGCTTCTAAAATGTCCTTGGTAGCCACCCCTCGTAGGAAAGCTGTAGTGGTGGCTGTGGCTCTTGTGGAGTGAGGCCTGATGTTTTCAGGAGTTGTCTTTCCATGAAAAGAGTGGCAGAATCGAATGCAATTTCCTATCCATTTTAAAATTGTCTGTTTGGAAATTGTTTTTCCTTGCACTCCAGTTGCATATGCTACAAAAAGTTGGTCAGTTTTTCTGCTGGTTTTAGTTCTGTCCAGATAGTAGCGCAGTTGTCTGTGTACATCCAAGGTGTGCAATAGTTTTTCCCCCCATTCTGTGGGTTAGGGAAGAACGTAGGCAAATTAATAGCTTGGTTCAAGGATACCCTGGATACCACCTTTGGCATGAAAGTAGGATTGGTTCTCAGAGACACTCTATCCTGGTGAAAAATAATGAAAGGCTGCACTGCCATTAGTGCCTGTAACTCGGATACTCTTCTTGCTGAAGTGATTGCTAGAAGGAAAGCAGTTTTCCAAGATAAGAACTGTAAGTCTGCTGATGCTGCTGGTTCAAAAGGGGGTAGTGTTAATTTTTCCAGCACAAAATTGAGATCCCATGCAGGCAGAGGGGTTTCCTTGGAGGTTTTACATTTTGATCCCTCTTAAAAATTGTCTGAGGAGAGGGCGAGAGAAGACAGGAGGATCCATGTTGTACTCTGCTGAAATTGCTGAAGCATGAATCTTAATGGAAGAATAGGACAGGCCATTGTGGAACAGTTCTGCTAAGTATTCTAGGATGTGTGCTAGGTTTGCCAGTGTGACATTTGTACCCTTTGATGCACTCCAAATGAGGAATCTCTTCCATTTAGCTAAGTATGTTTTTCTTGTGGTGGGTCTGCGAGCCTCCAGGATAATGTCCTTGACCCTCTGAGATAAAACAGGTTGGTTTTGTTTTATGCAATTTTCCAGGCAGTTAGCTGTAGAGTTTTCAAGTTTGGATGAAGGGTCTTGTAGTTGTTCTGCGTTAGAAGTAAAGGCCATAGGGGTAGAGGCCATGAGTTCGTCCGAGACATGCTTCTCAGTAGCGGATACCAATGCTGCCTTGGCCAGTCTGGAGCTATCAGAATCACTTTTGGCTGTTCCTCCCTGATCTTCAGTAGAACTTTGTACATCAATGGGAGAGGTGGAAAAGCATACACTGTTAGGGCCTTCCAGCTGAAAGAGGGAGTCCACCCTCCAGGCTTGTGGGTGGTATACTCTCGAGCAGAATTTCTTCAGTTGGTGGTTGAGTGGGGAGGCGAACAGGTCTATCTCTGGCATTCCCCATTTGTTTGTTATGATTTTGAAGATGTCTGGATGCAGCATCCATTCGTGAGCATCCGTGGTAGTTCTGCTTAAGCTGTCTGCTAGTGAATTCTCTTTTCCTGGTACAATCTGGCCTGCAGTTGGATGTTGAGATTCAGGCCTAGGTTCCACAGATCCATTGCCATCCGGCATAGAGGGTAGGAATGCGTGCCTCCCTGTTTGTTTATGTACCACATGACTGTGGTATTGTCTGTCCTTATCAGCAGATGTCCTTGCTGGAGGAATGATTTGAATGCCTCGATTGCATGCTTCACTGCCAGCATCTCCTTTAGGTTTATGTGCAAATTCAGCTGGTCTTGAGACCATAGGCCTTGGATACACTTGTCTTCCATGTGCGCTCCCCATCCTAGGTCTGAGGCGTCCGTGGTGATGGTCTGCCTTGGTTGTGGTTTGTTGAAAGGCAACCCTCTGTTGGTCTGGCAGGCCTGAGCCCACCACAGGAATTCCTTTTCAGGCATGGAATGATTGGTATCATGGTTTCTAGACTGTGCCTGTGTTGAGACCATACATTCCTTAGGTACCATTGTAATTTTCTCATATGCAGCCTGGCATGGGATCAAGATTATGCAGGATGCCATGTAACCCAGGGCCTGCAGGACTTTCCTTGCAGTAAGCTGAGTTCGTCTTGTCAAAGCCATGAAGTAGACTGGGAGTTGCTTTTGTTTTTCTTCTGTGAGAAAAGCCATCTGAGTTATTGTGTCCAGATCCGCTTAAAATTGTTATCCCTTGGGATGGCACTAGTCTTGACTTCTGGATGTTGACTGTGTATCCCAAGGCCTGTAACAGGTGTATGACATAGGCCAAATCCTTTATTAGTTTTGTCTTGTTGTCCGCTTGTATTAGGCAGTCGTCCAGGTATGGGTAGATTTGAATTCCCTGAAGCCTGCAATGTGCAATTACTGATGCCAGGCATTTCGTGAATACTCTGAGCAGTAGATAAGCCAAAGGGCAATGCTGAGAATTGATAATGCTCTGATTCTGCAAGAAATCTGAGGTGTCTTCTGCAATCTGGTCGTATAGGGACGTGCAGGTATGCCTCCTTGAGATCTAGAGTCACCAGCCAAGACTCCTTGCCCAACATGGGAAGAAGTTGCTGTAGGGTCAGCATGTTGAATTTTGGCACAATGAGATATGTGTTTAGTGCGGACAAGTCGAGAATAGGCCTCCATTGGGTTTCTTTTCTTGGTACAAGGAACAGTCTGGAGTAAAATCCTTGGCCTTGTTCCATAGATGGTACCCTTTCTATTGCTTTCATCTGAAGTAAATTGTTGATTTGTCTTAGAGCCTCTGGCTTCTGGTTTGGTGAAAGGTTTGGCATTCCTTTTGGTAAAGTGTGGAAGTGAAACCTGTATCCTTTGTCTATTGTTTGCAATGTCCATTTGTCTTTGTAATGCAATGCCAGTTTTTGAGAATAAAGCCAACTTTCAAGGGTGCTTCCAGTTGTTCCCTGGTAGGCGGAATCAGAGCCAAGTCATTGTGTCTGTCCTGTGGAAGTGGTTGTAGTTGCAGCTGTGGCAGTACTCCTCTGGTTGGCAGGTTGCCACTGACGGCACCCTTTGATTGACCTCTGCCTCTTGGGCGTCTATTCCTGCCCCTCTGTGCTCTGGAGGTGTCTGTAAAGGACCAATTTTTTGAAGGCCAGTTTCTGCTGAACCTCGGAGGTTGGACCTGCAGAAAATCCTTTACTGTTTGCACAGATTTTGCTTTTTCTTCCACTTTCTTTAGAATCTCCTGTGCAGGGGAGCCAAATAAACTTTGTTTCTCCATTGGAGCATCTAGGAGTTTAGCCTTGACATGGTCTGGCAAGGATTGCTCTTTTAACCAGGCATGCCTTTGAATTACTGCTCCAGTCATAGCTGACCTAAATGAAGCCTCCAGTGCATCATAGCCACATTTTAAGAAATGATTACTGACCTGCTGAGAGTTGTGAACCAAATCCTGAAGGGACTTACGGTCTAAAGGTTCAGGAGAAGAAAGCTTTTTATTCAGCTGATCTAACAAATATTCTTGGTACTGTATCATATGGAATTGACAGTTTAAAGCCCTGGCAGAAAGAGTAGCAGATGTGTAAACCTTTTTTCCCCATCTCTCTAATGCTCGACTCCCTTTCAGAGGGTAGGGGGTTTTTGGCAGTGGCAGCTGCAACACCTTTTGGGCCCTGAGAAATAGTTTCTGGGTCTGCAGCATGGGCTTTATACAAATGAAAGTGAGAATCCGGGACCCTGTAATATCTATCAGGTTTGGCAGGGGCCGGGGGAAGAGAATCAGGGGCAGAACTGACATCATTATATGCATCATCAACTACAGTTAGCACAGGTGGTATGGCTAAAGGCCTATGCTGTGGCAAGTGTAAAAAGGTCCTTAGTCTTTTTCTAGAATCAGAGAAATCCTGACCCTGCCATTGAAAGTGTTCCCTCATTGAGTGCAAAGTCTCCCCAAAGGAAAATTCTTCTGGAGGGGAGGCAGAAGGAATAGAGTCTTCTGCATCTGAATCCTCATAAGGTGAGTATGGCCCTTCCTGATGGTCTGATAAATCAGATCCATCCGAGGAGTAATCAGAGGAGAGAGGTTCAGGGGGTTCAGTCCTAGGCCTTTTGTCAGGAGGAGGTTGAGAGGCCCTGTCTGGGTGAGGTTGGGAACCCCTAATCAGAGAGATAAGGTCCTCAGCAAGGCTGAGAATCTGAGAACTAGAGGAAGGTCTCTGAGAGGTAGATTTTGCAGGTAAAGCTTTTGAAATTTTAGCTGCTTTAGCCCTGGAGAAGGCCTTAATAGACATAGAAGCAGAAGTTTCAGCCGAAACCGCGGGACGTGAGTGTCAGTCCTTTGGCTAAATGTGTAGGGAGTCTCCGACGGCATTTTATAAGCAAAAGCGGATCCAAAAACTCTTCTGCAAACTCCGACCCGGCGTAGAGTCCGTCGGTTGAAGGAGGCACAGGCTAAACAAGCTGATACGTCGTGGTCTGGGCCTAAGCAAGGAAGGCAGTAAGAATGGAAATCCTTATGAGGTATTTGTTTCCCACAAGTTAAACAATTATTTACTTTGTCTGACATCGGCTGAGGCAAGAAAGAGTCCCCAACGGGTACTTAGCTTTTAGAAGTCTTAGCTGAAATCTCTGGATCTGACCGACCAGCACTTGCGAACAGCTTCTGCTTCGGGGCAAGAAAGACTGAGGAAAATGGCGTCGGCTGATGCCTTTATACCCCAGAAGCTCTGACGTCGGGGAAAGTGCGACATCAGCCGAGGCCAGACCCAGACTTTGGAATCCGGCCGACCGAAGGGCTGCCTGAGGCAGGACAACCCATATGTTATGACTGCAGATGCATCCTTGAAGGACATCAAAGGCCACAGCCTGGAACATTCTCTGTGAGGATAGGGACAAGCACCATCTGCATATCACATCATAAATTAGCACCAAATGAGGGCCATGGCAAAGTGCACACAACAATGGTGAACAATGTTTGAAAGCTACAACATCATGAAGGCTATGCTGGAGCAACAATGACCAACAGCTGGGAGTTGCATTATGGTGTAGCAAAGTGGGGACAGTGGTGAGTGCAGAAAATACTCCATCACAGGTGTGTAGCATGCTTAACAAATGGTGCTTTTTTAAGCAGGCATGGATTCTACAACAACTGTAGAATGAAAACCATGCACTGTCACCAACTTTTATTACAGAGATGAGAAGTGACATGATTGTGAAATGTACTGGGAAGCCCATGGTTGGCAAAGAGTTTTGCTTGTGATTTGGCATGGCAGTGAAATGGGGAACTAGCAAATGGGTGTCACAAAGTATAATAAACGTACGCAAAAAACTATTAAATAAAACAAATGTACAACCCCCTTCTCTTCTTAGTCATATGGCCTTATGAAAGTGTGGATTACAGACTACATCAACGCAAACAATTTGCTGACAATGTTGAAATATTAAAATGAATAATTGAGACCAGTCTACAAGTATTGTACTTCCTGTTCCCTTGAAATGCTCTCAGCTGTTTAGAATTAATTCACCTTTACAGAGTGGTAGGTGGACAGGGAAGAACAGAACAACAACAAGCCTGTTTTTTTAAGGGTACAGGGACGGAGGCTTTGAATATTAACATGCACAAGCAAAAACATGGTAGCATGCACCAACTAGAGAGAAAGGGGGCACATGGTAGCATGCACCAACTAGAGAGAAAGGGGGCTGGGTCACACAGTGCAGACAGTCTAAGAAAATACATAATCTAATCTACTAGTCCTAAATCACTAATCACTGACCCCTAGAATTATATGGGTTACAGAACATGCTTTTCTGACTTTAATAGATACAAACTAAAAAGTTTAAATTGTTTAAAATTCACAGAAAACAAAAACATTCCAAAACCTTTATAATTGGACACATTTTAGATAACCCTTATCTTTGCTGTCATGTCCTTCACTGGTTAAACATTTTCCAGTTATTCCACTCAGCCATTTATTTAATATAAAAAAGTTAACTGCTAAAATATGGCATTTATCTCATACCTGAGACTTCAGACAGTGTTAAAACAATTACTATCACCATTAAATATCTTTATTTAATCCATCACATGATGATAGTCAAAGCTTTAATTGTTTTTGTTTAAGATTACACTTGGGGTTATTTGAAGCAGGATATTCACAGGCATTTAATTTGGCATGGACATTCCGTAATATCTAAAATTAGGTTTTCTGCATCTCCACCTCAGAACACATATGCCCATGCCAAAACTTTCATTATAAAAAAAGAGTTTTGGCATTGCTACTAATTACCACTTGTGACTATTCTTGACTTTACAAATCATGCACTTAACCAGTTCTGACATCAGAATATCCTAGGAATAACATAAAGTTCAACCAAACATATGGATCCCCTAAATACATATGGACTCCACAACAAAAGTGCAAGACTCAAATCAGAGTCCATCACCTCTGAAAAATTAAGTCAAACATAACTAAATAACAGGGAATGCCAACTTCTTATACAAACTTTAAAAGTTTCTGCTGGGGGATTAATCCAAGCACAGCCTCACTTCCCTACTTATATCACACATGCACATCATAATATAACTACTGGTCGAATGGGCAAAATGTCGAATCACAAATGATTGAAAACAAATACTCAATCAGAATGTCATTGAAAAAATAAAAAAATAAATTAAAAAACGATGTCATCCCCTTTGGAAAAAACAAAGTATCCACAAACTACCACATAGGTGGTAGCCCCCTAAATACGGAAGACGTAATAAGGGATCTGGGGACCCAGGTAGATAGTAATCTCCCCTTTGATAATTACACTGCCAAAGTGGTTAGAAAATCCTTCTATGTGGCCCACCTAATCACACAAGGGTTTGCATCCAGATCAAAAAGAAGTCATTGTGCCCCTCTACGCACCACTCATCAGACCCATCATATAGAGTACAATGCCCCATTTGGGATGTACCTTATAAGACACCTGCGACAGCTGGAAAGACCACAGAAGTACCTCACCAAGAGGATCACTGGCCTCAAACAGATGCCCTATCCAACTCGACTGATAAAACTCCAGCTGTACTCGGTTGCATACCACCTACTCAGAGGTGATCTCTGCCTGACATACAAGGCCATGTCCAACCCAGAACTGATGGACCTGCTCCACCTAAAAAAAACATATCCCCTTGAGACACAAGCTCTAGGGATCTAAACCTCACCACAACAATAAACAGGGTGTGCTGGAGGGATAGATTCCTGTTCCAGAGACTTCCCATGCTCTGGAACAAGATTCCAATCTACATTAGGCAGAGCTCCTCAGTAACACTCTTCAAGAGAAACCATGACGAGTGGATGGGAAACAGAAACCCTGGGGATTCAGTGGCTCTGCTGGACAGAGGCACAGGGAACTAATCTAAGGGGGCGGCGAAAGCCAACACATTCCGGCTAGGCTTATAAATGCCTTTGAGCAGATAGCCTAGTACCTACCTATGAACCTATGTTTCTTTGTAGGGGGACTTTGTAGCCCCACACACTTCTACTTATATGTGCGAACTCTGAGATTTTCACTACAGTGAGAAAAGGGCAAATTCCAATTACCACTGTACAGCAATCTTGCAAAGAAAAAAAAAAAAAGACCAAGTTTGACCAACTGATTTTCAAATATACCAGCTTTGCACAATTTGACAAAATGACTGTTCGATAGAAGGTATATAAACCCATATACAAGTCTCAAATTTAGTACATGTTCCATGTATTCACAAACATGTTCTTACTCTGCTCAGGACTGCAAATACAGTTCCTGCAGTATCAAAACGTACCAATGCACAAGTTTTACTTACCTTTACCCTTGCCCTTATGGCTTGGATTGTGGTAAAAAAGGAAATAAACAGCCCATTTACCCGTTTAACAAATACAATAAACAGAAAAATATCTGCTCATTGAGGACAGCATCCCATCTTTTTCGTAAGTAATTTACTGTATCATAGTTTACACTGGTAAACTCTAGAAATAATACATTTTATGACTGGAGCTTTATTTTAGCTTTAGGTTAATGATGGTATATTACAGAAGACATGATCAGGTCTGAGTAAGCTACAGATCCTATGTTGGTCAACAAAGTGTCCAAAATAAGGTCACATGTGGTTGGATTTGCTTCACATTGTTTGCAACAGTTTTGGTTAACATTGTCAGGTAATACTCTGACATATATATTTAATGTTGATTAGCTTACTCAGTCAATGTCGAGGTGCTGCAGTTACTTGTAAAGACTGTACTACTTTCAATTTTATAAACTGGCATTTATTAAGGAAATCCTTACGTTACAAAGGGGGATTCATAACTATAAAAAAAGAAAATCATCCCATTTCAAACATTAAATAACTAAATAAACATCAGTACTCCAGAAACATCCATGACTAAAAGAAAACTCAAACATGTACTTCTGCAGGGTACAAATTTCTCCATACCCCCTTCCTTACCTAAATATACTAACTGGATGGTCGCACAGTTGAAGAGAAAGAACAAACACCATGTGAATGAAAACTATTCCAAACTCCATCTTCAAATTCCACTGCTGAATCCAAAGTAATCAAGTGTTGCACTTACAGTTCAAAATATAAAAGAAAAACCAAAAGTCTCACTGCTGAAAACTCAAAGCTATGAAAATGGCTACAACCTGGAATACTGAAGAACAACTTCCCAAAAATTACAGTGAAAACAGCGACTTTGGCATTTTGATCTGAAATGTATTGACTTAATATGCTCACTGACTAAACTGTGGTAAGGGTCATAGACAGCGTATGGTAGGCATCTACATTATACAGGGTTACAATCAGTCTCTGATCATAGCCTGCTCATTATGTTTTCTGCGACATGGATGCCAAGAAAGTCACCTCAAGAGCAAAGCTGACATTTAATAAAACTACACTTACTTTTGATGTATTACCTTAAGGTTTTGTTTTAGAATTTAAAGAGAACTAAGCAATACAGTGTGAAAATTAAAAATTTCCTGTTCAGTACCTGTGTTACCAGAAAGACAGTTAGAGAGACCATCTGGTGCAAACAGTCTGGCTTGGTGTACCTTTCACTCCAGGCTGATAGCTACTCAATTCCATGGGCATTTCTCTATGTCCTTGGCCCCTGAATGAAGGCTAACATTTTTTGTTATATACAAGTGCCATACAAGGTAATAAAAGGATTTTGCTATGGAGATGTGGATTTTATGTGCTTGTCAGGGTATTCAGTAATCCCACCTTCACCTGTTGCATATCCAACAGATAGAAACACCTTAGCCTGATTACTCCAAAGACAAACAGTGACTGTATTAGAATAACCTTTAATCCTATCTAATCTAGCTGAGATTTCCCTAAACTGGTTACCAGGTAGGCATTGCATGTCTTGCCCTTTAAAATAGCGGAGATATGTTTTTTTTTGTTTTTTTTTTTTTTTTTTTTTTACACATATAATGTAGCTACCAAACACTTGTATATTTTATACTTGGTGTCTATCTTATGGGCTTTAGAGTCAGGCTTGGATCAGATTTAGTCCCAAGTGTTTTGTTACTATAGACTCTGCTGCCATGTTAGTCTGACACACACACACACACACACACACACACACACACACACACACACACACACACACACACACACACACACACACACATGACATGATTGTTCAGTTGGCTGTGCCAAGTGTTATATTTATGAAATTCTGGTTTTGTGGAACTTAAGAATTATTACGGTACAAGTGAATTTTACAGGTGTTTGCTTCAGAACCGGGGGACAGAGGTAGGTTACAGCATGCTCACAAGGCATTGCCACTACTAAGGCTTTAACCTCAGTATACTGGCTAGGCTTACACCTTTCACAGATACCTAGTGCCTAGTCAATACAGAATAAAATTTCTATGAGCATAAAGCAGTTCTTGCACTGAAACATCAGAGTCTTTGAAAGTTTAGCAATGTAATGTTGCCATCCCCAATGTAAAAGTAAGAACCTTCCAATTAAAAATCAGAGAAATGTGTGTTTAGTTTTACTTTTGCCACAGAACAATTACATTTTCAATTTTATAACAGATTTTCTTTTCAGAGGATTTGTTTTCTATCTCACTCTTTTACAGTTACTTTGAAGGACATTACCAGTATTGGTACTAAACTGAGTTTTTAAGATTAACTTGAAAAGGCTTGAAGTTGCCAGTAATAGAATGTGTGACTATCTGATGTAAAAATAGTAGAGGGAGGATAACCAAAGCTTAATTTAAAGGAGGAGACCTTCACAGTATGATCCTGAATACCAGTAGCAGCAAATGAGATAGGAATGAGATGGGCTTTTAAAACTAAATTAAGCTAAAGGTGGACAATTTGAGAGTCACTGCACTTCCAAATATATCAGTATGGTGGGTGAGAGAAGGAAAATTAGATTTCCTTACTAAGCAATTTTTACTGACACACACTGTCTTCCCACTGTCAATGGCCAAAAACAGGGAACATAAGGACAGACACACAACATACCACACAGTTACCAGCCAAGAACACTGAATGGAAGGGAGAAACGTATTACCCCCAACAGCAGCATAAAAACAGGGAGCAGAGGGGACAGACACTCACGGTCTCTCCCTAAACAGAGGACAAGAACGAATAAAAGAAAAAAAAGAGAACTTTTGAAAGAAAGCAATGAAAAATGCAATATACATAGGGTTACTTACACTGCATCTTAAAGAGACTGCTGGTTTCCTTTTTTGAAAGCAAGTTGGAGTGGGCATCCTTGCGAGGGTCTACTTTGTGGACAAACAAAGAACGAAACCATCCTTTGTCATTCTCGTTTGTATATGTCCTGTAAAACACATCAAGATGCATAATAAGTCACAACACATATTAAGACTGTGTAAATTGCCTGCATTCCACTCAAACTTATGGTTCAGAACATGGTTCCAAGAAATGCAGTGCTGTTTATTTTTTTCATTCAAATATTTAGTTAACTATGACACACAAATAAGAATCTTATTTAGCTATGACCTATGACATGTACGACTGACAATACAAATCTACTATTTTGCCATAAAAATATAGTGTGACTCTTCCATACCAACTTCCTGGAATATATTTTGCTTATACCACTGCTGCTCTACAGTATCCCTTCCTTATAGACTTTGGGTTGGGTTGACCTTATCAGCATACACTGCAGCAAGGAAAAATAAGCCCCCTTTCTGTACGGTATATAGAAAACTCTGCTTAAGATAGCATACAGTGCAAAGGGAACACTCTTTTACAAAGCATACAATGTTTCAGCCACTATTTTTAACAGGTTTATGCCCCAGTACTGAGTCCAGTAAGCCCCTCACATCATTTGAAAATCAACCACGATTTAGCCAAAGAAGAAAAGCATAATGTAGTGCAAACAGAAACTGAGAAACTAAATACCTTCTTCAATATCTACAACTTAAGTTGGATGCAGCATTTTGACTTCAAAACATGTAGATAAAATGTGACACTCCTCAAATATTATTCTCAGATGCAGGTATGCAAAACAGGATAAGAAACACTCTAATGTAGTTTATTTACTAACAAACACAATGAACTTTTTAAGCCTCATAAACAGGTCAAGGTTAAGGCACTGTGCTGGCCAGCAGTGGGGCACAGAGGGATAAAACTGTAACATCTCAGGTGACCTAGGATCGATTAGAGGTTCAGGCATCTGAGGTGGTGGCAGGAAGAACAGTGTTCATCTACGTTTCCCCTGTGATGAGGCATGATCCACAGGGGAGAGCAGCTCCTGGATGAATCAGGCGAATGCACCTGGGATACCAAAGGGTATGTGACAAAAAAAAAAAAAAAACACTGGAAGCAGTCAGCAGCAACCTCCTGGGTGCCCTTAGGTTCTGTGCTGACCCCAACCCTGTAAAGGAAATAGTCCAGTGGCCATAGGCAAGGTGTACTGGGCAAGCTGAAAACAATGAATGGAAACAACAACACGACCAGTTAGGATATTGATAACACAGGCAATGCTACAGTGTTGTTTGCGACGGGCCAAAAAAATCCATGCACCAAGACACTACTGTGGGAGTGTGAGGGGGGGGATGAACTGTAGTTGACCTGGAAAAAATGTGATAAGGTGATTAAAAATATTCCCTGTTTTCTGTCATTGTTTTAAGATGTTGGAAAGGTATAGGGGCAGAATAAAGAGTCAAGAAAAGGAACAGCTAAAAAAGAAATACAGGAAAGAACCAATGACATCATGGCTAAATAGACCAGTTAAGGAAGGAATAAGGATAGCGCATACAGGTATGTGAAGGAGGGACAGAAGCTGTAAAGCAATTTTAGAAAGAGATTAAAAAAGGACAGCTAAAAAGATTACAACACTGATTCTCAGAGTGGAAGAGGAACCAACAGACAACATACAGCAAGGTAATAAAAGATGTTTTATGTATTGTAGCACATTTGGCCATTTTTGGCCACTCTGGGGAACAAAATACCTGAAGTATCACAGTTTGTTTTTTTATAGGCAATATACAGAAGTACTTAAATGAGTTAAAGTCACTCACTTCATATCTCGGCTTTCACAAACTCTTTAAACATGTCAGACAATCTTGCACTAAGCGACTAAAACAGAACTGTATTTTTTTCCCCAAATTTGGCTGAATGAAATAAAGTTTCAGTGAGACATATCCTGGGATTCAGAAAGAATTCCAATGAGCACAAAGCCTTACCACCACCAGCTATCCCTCATGGTAACCCTTTCTGATTCCTAGACTATTCTACTCCTCAAGTTCCCTGCTAGCAGGAGCATCAGTGCAGAGGGTGGTCCTACTGGCAGAAGTGCATGGTAACAAGCTATGTGCTACCTTCAGAAATGCCTAAAGTTCCTGATTTAAACTGATGAGCAAACTGATTACCACAACTGGAGAGTAAATGTAACACTGTCAAAAGACAGTGGTCACCCAGTGACTTCAACAGAAGCAGTTGCAGTGCAGATACCTTCAGTTGATATCAGTGAAGACATGGGTGTTATATGTACATGTGTGTGTGTGTGTGTGTGTCTGTCTGTAAGGGCAAGAATTATGGCGTTTACGTGTACATGTCTGCCTACCTGGATGGTTACAGTACTGGGGTTAGACATGAAATCGAGAAAGTGTGTGTTTTAGAGTGTGTATATGGGTGAATGGGTAAGTGTATACGTAAGTTCAGTCAAGTGGGAGATGGGGATTGTTTGATGTTGCATGTACGTGTGAACGATCAAGAGTTTGTGTATATATATATATATATATATATATATATATATATATATATATATATATTTATATATATATATATATATTTATATAATGTGTGTGTGTGTGTACATGTGTGCAAGAGTGTGTGTCTGTGTGTGTGTGTGTATGCCTGGTATTTAGTGTTTGTGAGAATGTGAATGTAGAAGAGTGTGTGCATGCGAGTGAGTAAGAGAATGTAGGGGTGCCTGTGCCAACTTGATGCATGGGCTGCCAATGTAAACACTAGAACTTTCACAAGTCTGACAGTGAGTAAACTTAAAACAAGGTTTTCTCATTGTGGCCACAGCTCTCCACGAACTGCATTTCCCACCGATCACATAAGTTGACTTACCTGCAGTATGCAATTTATGCAAGAGGTGAGTGTTGTGGAATCCTTGCCAAGGTCCTCTTCTCTTGGTAAACAAACAGTTTTGAAAGGCAAAAACAGCAAACTGTTCTTTTCTTACAAAGTTCATACACTGCCCTGTTCTTTTTGAAGTTGGTTATTAAGAATATAACTGTTTTTTCTTTTTACTTTGTTCATATAGGTTAAAGTCCTCTGCAATCTCTTGCGCATAAACACAAGTCCTCCTGCATAGCAATGTGGCAAGACTATTGTACTGGGGATTGTGCAAACATCATGGTATTGAAGTGGCTGAAAAACACTGGAAACATGAGCTACAACGCATCATAGAAAATGATTTATTTATTTATTTGCAGTTGGTTTACCAGGGTAGTCCATTGGGCCAAAATAACCCGTTTTCAATGGAGTCCTGGGGAGAAAAGCTCCAAAAACAAGTAGCAAGGTTACAATAAAGTATTTGGTTACAATTATTCAATTACTATGTACTAGTAAAAAAATGAAGGAAACTTAGAAATACAGCAGGCTAGTGAACAAATATGTACAGATATTACAATCTTGTATAGCTGAAAATAAAAAGTTTACAATACAGAAAACTGAGAAGCTTTTACAACTTAGGGTAGGCTACACTTGTGGTATATTTCATGCATTCAGGATGAATAGTTTAATACAAACAAGAGAAAGAAAAATGAGCTGACATAGAACTTTTACAGTCTAGAAACTGAGAAGCTTTTTCATCTAAGGGTATGTTACAGTTAAGAGGTACCTTTCAAGTATTCAGAATAAATAGCTTAATACAAGCAAGAGCGAGGTCTAGGAGAATAAGTGGAAATTCCCAGTGATGAAGTCTACATTACAAGGGATCACCCATTACCAATAGTTCAAAAGATAGATGCTAGAAAATGGTCCGTGAAAAGACAAAAGTAGCACTGATCTTTGAAATTGCCACATCCAGTGACTACAGTGTCTTGCGTACAGAGAGACACAAAGTCATAAAATATCAGGATTTGCAGGCAGAAATGAGAACAATGTGGAATAAAGATACCTAGACAGTTCAAATAGTAGTAGGGGCAACGGGTGTTATAAAAGAGAACCTACAATCATATTTAGATATGTTACCAATACATGTATCCCCGTACAAATTGCAGAAGTAGTCATTACTGGGCACATTGCAGGTGCTGAGAAGAGCACTTCTGGCTGACATCAAAGAATGAAACAATACTAACTTCATGAACTTTAATCATACTTCGACTTAGGAACGGGGTCCATTCCAGTCATGGTATTAGAAACCCCAAAGACTTGGATTAGTACAAAAAACTCCTGGAACAACCTCATGTTGACCAGGATCGAACACAGGAATGGTTAAGGAGAGGTGAAGTCAAACCAAAAGACAAAAGGTTAATACTGGCGGCCCAAGACAGTGAACTAATTACACGTTGGTTTGCAAAGTCCATTGAACATATCGGAGAAACAGACAAATGTAGGTTTTGTAAAACAGAATTGGAAAGAGTTGCACACCTTGTTGCTGGTTGTAATATACTAATGGCAGAAGGATTGTATACTGAAAGGCATAATAATGTGGCAAGACTGTTGCACTGGGGATTGTGCAAATATTATAACATTAGAATAGCTGAAAAACACTGGAAACATGAGACACAGAGTCTATACATGGGATCATCCATTACCAACAGTTCACAGACAGATGTGAGAAAAACGGATATAGTAGTCCATGAAAAGACAAAAGTAGCGTTGATCACTGAAAATCGCTACACCCAGTGACTACAGTGTCTTGTGTACAGCAAGACACAGTCATAAAATATCAGGATGTGCAGGCAGAAACAGCAGCAACGTGGAAGAAAAATACACAGTTCCAGTAGTAGTAGTAGTAGGAGCAATGTGTCTTATCTAAATATGATTGTAGATTCTTTTTATATGTTACAGATATATGCAACTCCGTACGAATTGCAGAAGGAGTCATTACTGGGCACATTGGGGGTGCTGAGAACAACACTTCTGGCTAACATCAAAGATTGAAACAATACTCATTTTGTGAACTTTAATCATACCTTAACTTAGGAATGGGGTCCATTCCCATCATGGTATTAGAAACTCAAAAGACTTGGAGAAATTAAAAGACGGATTTGTTGCACGTGTGCAAAACAAACAGCATCAGAAATAGACATTCTAAGAGTGTAAACCACATCTGCAACATAAATAAGATGGGTTTGAATAACAGGTAAGTGTTTCAATGATTACTCCTCTGGAACAGGCTTCCCATCCATGTAAAACCCATTCAAATGTAACTGGGACCAACTTTACCCCTGGTTTGGAACCTATGCCCCTAATGGACAGGGGAGCCTGTGAACACCTGATGTGTAAAGTATTCATCCAACAGTAAACTTCCTTGGGCTATTGGCACTTCAGCAATATATTTTGGGGTTTGTGTTCATTATCACACATTACGCTCTGAATTTGGAAAACACAACTTCAACAATCTTCCATCACCACCAACCCCCAGCCCTGCAGTAGACCACAAGAGCAGTAGTACAAGGGTGCAGGTAATGCTCTATACACTACTCATTCATTTATAATTTGTTTACTAGGGCAAAGTAGTGATCCACATGGACCAGTTTCAGGATCAGCCCCAAACATAACAGCAATATAAACAATGACTTCAGAGATGTAAATTAGTGCAATGTAAAGAATGTAAGGTTCTGTTTGGAAGTACAACACACACACACACACACACACACACACACACACACACACACACACATTTAACGACTCCATAAAATACTACAATTGAGAACAATTTTAACAAAACAAAAAATATATGCATCTACAGAATGAATAGAATGTTTTTGTACAGTATAAATTCAACAATGTAAGATATTCTAAAAAAGAAGGAGTATGTGTAGAATGGCACTATACTAGTCAGGATGACAGATAACCTGTCAGGACCTAGATAGATAGTGTACCACACAGTTAGAGTAAATACTTATAATTCAGATAGGAAGCACAAGCTGGGGGAATGGAGCTCAGACTGAGCAGAAAAAGGACCTAGGATGGTTGTAACTGTATAACTGTACCAATAGGTCATCGGGTACAGAGTAAACAAACTTTGGTTAAAACTAATGGGATAGATGGTGACCTCCTGAGAGAAAGGATGTACACTAGAGAGAAGGAAGACACTACCGCTACAATGAGCAAACCTCAAGTCTTGAGTACTCTGTACAGTTTTCCAGGCCTTACAAGGTTTACAGCACAACAACACTACAAAGGATCCAAGGAACACAAAAGGAGAAGAAGAAATTAAGTGCCATAGGGCTAGGCTGTGAGAGAAAGCTGTATAAGATGAGAGCTAATTTAAACTACAGACCATAAGAAATGAAGGAACATGATCTCTGTGCACAAAATATAAAAGCAGGGAAAGTGAAGAAGTGTGAAATGAAACAGTTCATCTAACCTTCTGGGTCGCAGATGGAACTGCTTGACTAAAAAAAATAAATAAATTATAATAAATAAATGCAGTTGGCTGTTATCATGATGGGACATTTACTTGCATTAAAGGCGAGTTAAATTATTATTATTACTATTATTATTGTAATTATTAATTACTAAACCGGGTCTGTGCATTTATATATCATCTTTGAGAAGTTCAGCATTTACTAAAATTGCCAGTTCTACTGGAGTTCTAAGGAGAACGGGGAAAAAAAGTCTTAGCAAAATAACTTATCTACCGTATTTCTCCGTAAATAAGACCTAACCAGAGAATAAGGCCTAGCATGGTTCCCAGGGTGGTCATGATATAAGCCCTACCCCAAAAATAAGCCCCAGTTAAGATCATCATCAACAACACACGACAGATGTGTTGAATTATAAAATAATAATATTATTGACACCTGTTGACTGAGGTACTCTGCTTGCCATTTTCAGACCATTCGGGCACCCAACTTCTTCCATTTGCAGAAAGTCGTAAGATTCTTTCCCCGGGAGTCCTCCACGATTCTTACTGTAACCCTAATCCTCACTCACACTTGGCGGTTGAGATCCTTGGCCCATAAACACCGGCAAGTGTACAACGCACGTAAAATGTGCGCACCTGATAACGAACGGGTGTGGTTGTGTCTTAACAGTGGCCATTTTGTCTTCCCACTCCTGTCTCGTGAGTCTTCAATTAACCCCCCCCCCAGACAAGACTGAGTGCAAAAAGAAAGAGTTACTCCATAGAGTACAAGAAAGGAATCGTGGAGAACTCCCAAGGAAATAATTTGATGGCTTTCTGCAAAGAGAAGAAGTTGATCTCCAAATGGTGAGCAGCATAAGTTAACCTCAGTCAACAGGCCAAGAGAAATGCTAAAAAGTGCAAGTGTGGATCAGGTCGGCAACCATTATTTCCTGAGCTGGAAGACATCATCTGTGAATGGAATGCTAACAGGAGAGCAAAGGCTTTGGTTGTGCGCAGGGCTGCTATTCAAGCATTTGCCCTTGCAATGGCACCACAGCATCACAACATTGGCTGGATGGCTTCCTTCAGTGATATGAGCTGTTTCTAAGAAGATCGACAACACTGTTCAAGCTGGAAGATACTGAAGTTATTAAACGTCCACTTGCATTCGAGTCCTTTGCTGATGGCATCAACTTTTCTAAATACCAACTCTCCAACATGATTGCTATGGATGAAACTGCAGTGTTTATGGGCCAAGGATCTCAAACAATTGATCAGAGGGGTGCCTCAATCCACATTCCATCCACTGGTTATGAAAGTGCACGCATTACCTGCATTTTGGCAATTTGTCTAGATGGAAAGAAATAATCATTAGTGAGGGTAAGAAAGATGAGATTGAACGTGCTTCAGACATTTATATTCTTGAAACCAAAAAAGCCTGGTGCACCCAAGCAGTTATAAGGAAGCGGGTCGATGTAATGCTGCCACTTGTTTTGCGAGGTGGCAAAGAGGTCTGCTAGTCTGGGATTCGGCCAGCACTCACCTCGCTAAAGACATGAAGAATTTCCTTGCACAGAGAAGAAAAGATCAAATAATGATTCCCACAAGAATGACTGCCTATCTCCAGACTTTTGACATTGCAATAGAACCATTTGCGCATGGAACTCAATGATTACACTGAAAATAGAATTGAGAGAAATCAGCGTGGAAACTTTGTGAAGCCTAGCCTGCAAGAAGTCGTGACTTGGGCGAAGAATTCATGAGATAAAATCACTGACAGCTGTGTTGCCAATGCACTATGAGCAGGCTACATGGACAAACAGTGCTCATTTAAGGAGAGCTCTATTGTTAGGCATGACAGATTGGGGACAATGGTTCTACAGGAAATGGAGTCACAAGAAATTCAGGCCAGAATTTGGGGGTTGGAGACTTATGACAATGTTCCAGAAGAAGATGACATGACTGTATTTGAATAATTGTTCCATTATCAGGGCAAAAGAATGGATTGCAGAAGATGACATGACTGTATTTGAATAATTGTTCCATGATCAGGGCAAAAGAGTGGATTGCTTCTGCTTTCAGCAAGCTCTTGCAAGTTTTATGAGTTTATTGTATTAAGGGAACGTTTCAGTCTCAAGGGGTAATTACAAAGTACAGTCACTAGTTCACAGACTTCATTTTTATGACTTTCCATCGTTCCTCTCTTATGGTTTGGGTAAGGAATAAAGAAAGCATCACCACTCAAAAAGTGGCAGTTATTCACATGTTTTATTCCCCTCCTCCAATACACATGTATCAAGATTTTTCTGCAATTTCTGTTAAGCATGAAATATTGCACTGTGAAAGCCAAGGTGTAAATGTTCTGAAGTTGAAATGTTTGTTATATAGAATTCTCACACAACTGAGAACGCGTTACCTAGAACTGTTGCCCAATAAAGGAAAAGTACTAAATAAATGTCGATTTGTATACATGAATAAATGTCGATTTGTGTACATGAATAAATGTAGATTGTTGTACGGGGGGGGCTATGTGAAGATTGGGTGAAGATAGGAGAAGGCCGCCAGCCTAGCCAGATAGAATTTTGGAGACAATTCTGTCATCTGTAAATATTAATGTAAACCACAGGCTTGTCTTAAATGGTAAAAACAGTGTTACATGTGGAACTGGAAAATAATGTAACAACAGTGCACTCTGCTGACCAAGCAAAGCATGTTGTGACCCTTTGATCTAAACACAGCTCCAGCCAGTCTAGATGAAAGAATTCTTGCTATTGTTTTAAGGACAGAGTTAATGGCCAGAATTTGCAAGCATAAATTTCCTTTATTGCTCTGGTTTCCACCCAGAGGCAAAGAATGTAAATGTAGTTTCTGTTAGCCTGGGAACCCCAGGGAAGTGTGAATAATGATGTAGTGTGAATCAGGACTGTAATATCAATTTAAACAGAGAGAATCAGAGATCACCAAGCATTTTTGTCTTGACCATCCAACTCACAGCACTGTCTTGCTCTATATGTAAGTTTATCTTAAACTTTTCTCTTAGGAATAGCTAGAAACTAGAAAGATTCCCAAGTGTTTTTCTGTGATGTCAGAACTGTGCTACTGAATTATTTTAGGTATTTCTCTGTGATCTCTGACCTCGACTAGCACTGTGTAGTAAAAAGTATTGTCTTGTGTTTTGACTATTTGTTATTAAATATTTTTAAACCCTTTCAACTGTGGTTGTTTTTGTAGAGATAATTTAAGCTCTTTAGGGTACTTGCATGCCTTTGGTAAAATTGTACGAAGCCACTATAATAGCTTTAGCCCTTGGCTATACTGCCAATTGGATAATAGTATTGCACAGTAATAATTGGATACCCTTTTAAGGGCCTTTGAGTAGCTGATAAATATTAGTGGGTGGTGGCAGCTGGTACTACCATATAGTCTGGGAAAAAAGGGCACAGCTAGCAAAACTGTGCCAGCCCTCCCCAGGAGTGTCTGTGTGGTTGTATAAACTCTTCTCAAAGTGTGTGTGTCAGCTACTTGGGCAGGGACACGCACTGGTTGGACAGGGAGGGTGTTAGAGATTTTAGCTTGCCCACTAGGCTGAGATCTGGACCCTATAGCTCTGCCAGTGGGGAGTCTTATTGGGGACCTGGAGTGCAAGGGAGCGACCAGCCCCGGACTGACTGATCTCCGTGTGCTCCTAAGGGAAATTGCACTTTACTGAGTGTATTTATTATCCTTTCCCCCTATATGAGACACCTCTCTCTACTGTTAGTGGTGAGGATTGTGGTCCATTGATTGCTGGGCCAGGGCACGGGCATCTCAGGGTAAATAAGGCATCCCCTGATAATAAGCCCTAATGCATATTTCGGCAAGGGAAAATGTATAAAACCTGGTCTTATTTTCGGGGAAATATGGTAATTTGCCATCATCATCAAATTTAGTTATCTTTATATCTGAAAAAGAAGAAGTGGTCCCAGTGCATAGCCCTGCAAATGGACAGGTGGCACACCACTGGTAACCGCCCCCACCCCCACTGGGATGATCAGGTTCTCCACTCTGAAGAGTTGCAGCCTGTTGCTTATCTAGTGTTTTACCAAATGAACTACACATAGCTAAACAATACTATTTCTGCCTGTTTTATTCTGTTATTACCTGTTTTTACTGTTTTTAATAGCTTGAATTGTTTGTTGCACTTGCTTGTTTAAGTTTTGCATAAAAGTTAAACAACAGGCTAATACACTCAAGTGTACTAGCTTTTGATAGCAATTAGTCGAAAAACACAGCATTTATTGTATTTTCTGCCTATTTGAAAAAAAACTTGAAAAAAAAAAAAATACTCTTGTTTTCCATACTTTCCTAATAGTTTGTTCCAGTGATCAGATTTTGCTGATCCCTGGGCTTTGTCTTGGTTCCTGTGTTTCTCCATTTTCCTTGTTTGGTCAAGGGAAGTTTCTTTACTCACCAGTGAGGATGGGGAGTACTGAGCTGCCTGTTTGTCCTCAGAGGAGTGGTTTAAACCAGTAACTTGTAGTTTATTGGCCATTTTGGGTCATTTCCTGTCTTTTCCAGCCCCCTGCTATAAAGCGCGCTTTGGCGGGCTTTTCTGGCTATAGAGAACTCAGCACAGCTCCTCGTGGTGTCCAGCAGAGTTCCTAGAGCAGCAGAGACCAGAAAGACAAACTTTCCAGATTCTAAGTATTTTTTTCTGCATTTTCGACTTTTTAAGCCTTTCGACTACTATTTCTGCCTGTTTTATTCTGTTATTACCTGTTTTTACTGTTTTTAATAGCTTGAATTGTTTGTTGCACTTGCTTGTTTAAGTTTTGCATAAAAGTTAAACAACAGGCTAATACACTCAAGTGTACTAGCTTTTGATAGCAATTAGTCGAAAAACACAGCATTTATTGTATTTTCTGCTTATTTGAAAAAATCTTGAAAAAAAAAAAAAAAAATACTCTTGTTTTCCATACTTTCCTAATAGTTTGTTCCAGTGATCAGATTTTGCTGATCCCTGGGCTTTGTCTTGGTTCCTGTGTTTCTCCATTTTCCTTGTTTGGTCAAAGGGAAGTTTCTTTACTCACCAGTGAGGGTGGGGAGTACTGAGCTGCCTGTTTGTCCTCAGAGGAGTGGTTTAAACCAGTAACTTGTAGTTTATTGGCCATTTTGGGTAATTTCCTGTCTTTTCCAGCCCCCTGCTATAAAGCGCGCACTAGCGCAATTTAGCGGGGAGCTGCTACCGTTGCACACTAGGGCAGCGCCGGTTAATCAGGTTTAAACTATTCGGGCTACCTAAAGTCCACTCTTCAAATTTTCCCTTAAAACTACCTTCCTCAAAGTATACTACTGTTCTTATTAGTGTATCCTATAACTATAAATTATCTCTACTTGACTCCCAAGTAGACTATTCTCTATCTGTATAGCCCAGCACTTGCTCCTACCGTACCTATCACCTTGATACAGCACTCTTGTTACAGATAGTACCCCAAAAAAGCAAACCCCATTTCTCGGTCAC
Source organism: Protopterus annectens (assembly GCF_019279795.1). Classification (NCBI taxonomy): domain Eukaryota; kingdom Metazoa; phylum Chordata; order Ceratodontiformes; family Protopteridae; genus Protopterus; species Protopterus annectens. The sequence goes on from NC_056733.1 coordinate 528,440,393, forward strand.
CCACACCCCCCAAAACCTTTAAGTTTTTCCGACTATTCCTTCTAACATGTCAAGGGATCAGTTGCTAATGTCCTCTCCTGCTCAGCTGGTGAACCTGGGAATACTGAGGCAATGTTACAATTGCCTCATGTACACAGACAACCCTCTCCTCCTCCCACAAAACACAAATACATGCGAGAGATGCAACTATACGGCCAAACTGGAGGCTGAGCTCTCTCAACATAGGACTGGCAAGACCAGACAGGAGGAGAAGGTAACCACACACACTATAGACCCAGTCTCACATAATACCATCACAACCTCAAATCATACACATAAACACACAAAGACATACTCTGAGGCTCTGATCAAAAATCTACCAAAACAGCAGAGGCCACCAAAGCAGACACCCAAACAACTACCACCTCAGAACACAACACCTGCAACACATAGACCACACAGTCAGAGTGTCAAGCAGTCACAGCCCTTAAGGCCAAACACAATGCCAGACACAATAGTCATTGGTGACTCCATAGTCAGACACACTAACATCCCGCTCACCAGACTGAGTAAGGAAAAGGTCACAGTAAGCTGCCTGTCGGGCGCTAGAATCCGCCACATAACGCAAGCACTCAGGTCTCTCAACAGCAGGTACAAGTACGACTCAATCATTGTCCACGCTGGTGTAAATGACCTGAGACGTACCTCCTTGGACTACATGAAGAGAGACATAGAGGAGCTCTCTGATTATGTAGCCCAAGCAGGTATGACCCTGACCTTGAGCAGTATCCTACATTCACCAAGAATGATGCCACAATACAGAGATAAGATGATCAGCTTTAACAATTGGCTTAAACTCTGGTGTCATTCAAAGGGGATCCAACGTCTGTCTGCCTGGGATGACATGCTGGACAAGCCACGCTGCTTCATGAGGGACGGCTTGCACCTGTCACCCCTGGGATTCGGATTTTGGCAAAGGCTCTTGCCACCCCGTAGTGCCTTTTTAGGCAAGGCTCAAATTCTAAACCTACCACCCTAGAACACAACAAAGAAAAAACTAAGGGTAATGCTGCTCAATGCCAGAAGTCTCAACCTCAAGATGTACGCACTCGAGGCCCTTCTCAGTATGGAGAACATCGATGTCTGTGCTGTGACAGAAACCTGGTTCAAGGCTCCTGAGAGCACCCCAGCACTATCAGGTTTTACCTCATATCATGCGTTCCGGCCCCAAAATCCGGACAATACCAAGAAAGGAGGGGGGTATCCATATTCATCAAGGACACCCACACCTCAAGATTGGTGGCAACGCATGATGCATCGGAAACCATCCAGGTGCAATTAACCATAGGCAAGACTGCTCTGCAATTTGTAGCATGTTACAGGCCACCCTCGCAAACTCAGGAACCACACATGGCCTTCCTGAAAACACTGGAGGGGATAAATGTATCTCCGAACACCATCATACTAGGTGACTTCAACTACCCTAATATAGACTGGGAACACTACTCAAGCCCAAACACTCTAGCCCAAAAGTTCCTGGAATTCATAAACTCAAATGCCATGGAACAACTGGTCACCATCCCCACAAGAGGAGAAAACATACTTGATCTCATCATCACGAACATGGGAGCACAATGTTCAACACCGGAAGTATACCCCCCACTGGTGAGATCAGATCACAAACTAATCTCGCTGGAGGTCCTCATCCCGCCCCCACCCTCTCACTGGAGGTCCTCAACCCGCCCCCACCCGAAATGAAAAGACCACAGTAAAGAACTTCTCAAAGCCGACTTCACACTTCTAAAGACTTGTGTGGTCTCCTTTAAGGCCCCTGAGCGGAAACATTACTCAAACCGCTGAATCACTTACAAATGCCTTCTACCAGCACCTGCAGGGCTGCATGGATCAGGCAATCCCAAGCAAAACAAAGACTCTTTGTACCACAGGCAAGCGTCCAGTCTGGTGGACCCCAGCCATAAACAAACTCTACAACAAAAGGAGAAAGCTACTACAAGATAGAACAAAATCCTTAAAAGGTAAGACACCGCTGATCACTATAAGTACAAAGCTAAGAGCTCTCATAAAATCATCCAAAGCTAATTTTGAGAAAAAAATAGCTAAGGACTCTAAACACAACCATAAGGCATTCTTTAGCTATGTCAGAAACCTAGGAGGAAACTCCCAGATATGCTCAGAATTAGTTCAAAATGATGTGAAGATTACTGATCCTACAGACATTGCCAACATACTGGCTGACAGGTTCAGTGCAAACTTCTCCTCTCCCCTAAAGGAGAGATATCTATACCAAATGATTGTAGCCCCCCAAACATCTCTAACGCCCAGGTGAAAACTGCTCTCTCCAAGGCAAAGAACACAGCATCCATGGGACCTGATGGTGTCCCCGGCTGTGTGCTCCATGAACTCAACGAGGAATTAAACCCACAGTTAGGACAGCTGTTTAATCTTAGTCTCACCTCCGGATACGCATTACCCAGGAGTGGCGCAGCGACTGTGGTCCCACTCCACAAAGGCAGTGCCTCCACCGACCCTGGAAATTACCGTCCCATTAGCTTGACAAGCCTTATCTGCAAAGCCATGGAGAGGATCATAATGGATCTCATAAATAAAGACATAGGGAATTTGCAGACTTTGGATCCAACCCAGTTTGGCTTTGTCAAAGGCAGATCATGCCTTTTAAACTTGGTTGACTTTTTCAAACAGTCACCAAGGCCATTGATGAGGAAAGGCAGTCTATACAGCCTACCTAGACCTGGCGAAGGCTTTGATACAATACCCCACTCGGGTATCATTGAAAAACTCATCAACTTAAATGTAAACCCATACATTACAAGATGGGTTGCAAACTGGCTGAGTGACAGAACCCACAGGGTCAGAGTTGCTGGCGCCATGTCAGACTCAAAGCCTGTCACAAGTGGTGTCCCACAGGGCTCAGTCCTGGGCCCACTCTTGTTTGGCATCTACTTTTCTGAAGTAGAAGCAAACACAGGAGGGTTATGGCTGACAAGGTTTGCAGATGACTGCAAACTGGGCGCGTGGTAAAACACATCCGACACGGATATCCTTCAGAAGGGTCACACAGAAACGGATAACTGGTGCCAGAGCCATGGCCTAAAGTTAAATGCCAAGAAATGCATAGTCATACCCTTCGGGAAAAACAAGGTTACCCCTAGCTACCATATAGGTGGCAATCCCCTGATGACAGAAGAAGTTATCAGGGACCTGGGAGCCCAGGTTGACAGTAGCCTTTCATTCGACACTCATATTGCTAAAGTAGTTAGGAAGACCTTCTACATTGCCCACCTTATCATGAATGGATTCACATCTAGATCAAGGGAGGTCATAGTCTCCCTATACTCATCACTCATCAGACCAATGATTGAGTACAATGCCCCATTCGGAATGTATCTGACCCGACACTTGCAGCAGCTGGAGAGGCCACAAACGTTCCTCACCAAAAGGATAAAGGGTCTCAAAAATCTGTCTTATGCCGCCCGACTGAAAGAACTCCAGTTATATTCAGTTGCTTACCGCTTGCTCAGAGGTGGCCTGTGTCTGACATACAAGGCCATGTCAAACCCAGATTTGATGAACATGCTTCATCTCAAAAAATCTAGATCCCTCAGAGCCACAAGGGCGGGAGACTTAAACCTCGACACGGTTATTAATAGGACTTGCTGGAGGGATAGATTCATCACCCAAAGACTCCCTATGCTGTGGAACAAAATCCCGGTTTATGTGAGGCAGAGCACCTCGCTGGCCTTGTTCAAGAGGAATCTTGACCAATGGATGGGAGATCGCAGATACACCCCAGGGGTTACCTCAGTGTCACTGCTCGACAGAGGCACAGCAAAATAATGGGCATAGTTTCTCCAAACTAAAGGGGTGGCGTAAGCCACAAAACTATGGGCTAGGCTTGTAAATGCCCTAGGGCAGATAGCCTAGTATGAACCTCCTAGTATGAACCTATGAACTCTCAAATAAGCCATTATGTGGAACTGTGTTGAATAACTTATCAGGATCAAAGTTAACAGTTGTAATATAGCCAGCATTGTGGAATTGAGGACAAAATCCCGAGCCCAGATAACACGAGTTCAGCTAGCTGCTTGTGTGCCTGTAGGGGCTGAATGGGGAGAATGGGCGTGAGCGGTTGACATTGACTTGGACACCCTGAGAATGGAAGGTGTCACTGGCTTACCACACAAGTGACACCAGGCAGATGCATTAGGTGTTTACACAGTGGAGTTCCAAGCTGTCTAAGCTCGTGCTACCACAGTTAATTTACATTAAATAGTGGAGGAAGAAACTAGCATGCAGAGGAATGGTTTCCCTAAGGAGGCAGGGATCAAGGTCTTGGAGAACAAGGATGCTCCAAGGTGAAGTGGATAGGTCACCCCCATGACTAGCAAGCTGGCCTACTGTCTACCTCCCAAATCTCAACAGGAAATGGAGAGCTTAGGTAGGAGCAAACAGCCCATAAGGCTCTTTGCCTAGCCTGGGAATACCCATCTCCCACTTTGCCAGAATGACTGGACAACTGAGTGAAGGTACGGGAACCATCAATCAATGTCATGGGGGGTAGGGATATCATCAGGCAAGGACCTGGGTGATGGAATTAAAATGAAAAAAAAATTCTAAATGCTGCAGTCATTAGCTCTGGTTCCCACTCCATTAGCAATATCAGACGTAGTTACCTCTTATCCATTCTGAAGAAGGGTTTACCTTCATATAGATCACACATGATCAACCAGCCACATTGAACCGTTTCCACAAAATCAGAACCGCAAAACTTTTAAAAGGTCGAACAAATGTCGAATTTCGACATTTCCGGCCTTGCCATGCCTCCACACCAGTGCTACCATGGGTCAAAAAGGGGGCAAGATTTAGCCGTTCGCATATGTGGTTTTCGACATTTGAGACATTCGCACTTCGGTGTTCGCGGAAGTGGGGTCGATCATATTGAGATTGGAGTTATGAAGGTAAACCCTGGAGAAGATCTGCCCAACAGATGTATTTAGAAATGAAACGAAAACCAACTGCAATATACACCAGGAAAGCAGCAGTCAACATAAACATGTTAAGTGCAACAGCTCTGCAGCTTGGAAGTGCATTTCTACATTGAGCTATTTATCTACATATCTATTTTACTTGTTAGCCAGGTGAGTGAGCTGGTCTGAAGACTACATCTCGGGGCCACTGGAAACCTGATGAAAAGCAAAACTATTTACAATAGTCTATAAAGTGCAAGTTCACGGTTTACGATAAAAAGTACCAATAGATTTCAGCAACCCAATAGTGAAAAACAATTCATGACCAATATATTGCGCAGTTATTCATCCTTTGTTGACTGGGTTGGTCCCACTAGGTTAGTAGTCCCTTTTTAGGGTGAGACCAGAGAAGGTATTTTATATTACTAGAAGAAATTTGGCCAGAGTATCATGGAAATTCTCCTTGTCCAGAACATAAAGGAAATTCATGTCCTCTTTTTCGACAGATGATGTGGGATCTTTTACATTATATTACTTGTCAAATGTATTGGTAATTAGACATAAATAGACCATACTTGGCCGCAACATGGTTGTAATAGTTATACACAACATACACGGTTAACAAAAGCTCTAGAAAGTAATACATGGTAAGCCATTAAAAGGATGTAAAAGGTCAGATACACTTTACTTAATATTTACAATCACAGCTGGGCAGTTCCTTAATGATGACTTCTGTAATCAGAACATATCTTACAATAATTTCAGCTAAGTTAATTCAATATTCGTCAGGTAATGTTTACTTACAAACATGACATGGTTGCAGCACAGTTACAGATCAGTGAAAAAGTGAGTAAAGCACGAATACAACAAAGTCATAATCAAAATAATCCCGTCGGAGTAAATGCAGCTATTTGGGTATGATAACAAAACCATAAACAAGTCTCTTAATCTAAAATTGACAACAAAGTTGAAACTGTGGGTTACTTGTGCGCAGGAGACAAAGTGAAGTAATCCAATAGTCATGTACATACATACTTCTCAAGACACCACTGAGATGACACTTGAGAAACAAGTACAACTTGAGTGTTACTGATTACTTCATGAAACGTAATAGTTGGTTCTTAAATGACTGGAAGTTGTGTATGCTTCTTACTGGAGATGAGACATAGGTCAACATGACATGGTTAGACTGCTATAGGACAGTGCATGATTTGCTTTCAAACATGCATAAAATCTGATCATGGCCTGTGGCTCACAAAGTTCGCAGATACTGTAAACTGTGAGTTTTCATAAATTTCCTCCATGACATCAATATCCTACAAGAGGATCCAACACAAACAAATGACTACTGTGAAAACCACTGATTATAACTCAGTACAAAGAAATACATTAGACTGCCCTTTCGGAAACTGTCCATCCAAGCGTATTACTTCATCAATAACACACCCCTAAAAGTTGAACGAGCAGTTAAGGATCTGGGAATATATGTAGACAGTAATCTGCCATTCGACCATCATGTAGCCAAAATCATTCTGTGTCACCATACTCATAAACAAGAGTATGGCATCCAGGTCCAAAGTAATAGTATCACTCTACTCAATCGTTATCAGACCCATCATTGAGTACAATGCCTACTCTGGCATGTACCTAACCAGGCACCTACAACAGCTGGAACACTTTCAAAGTTTCCTCACCAGGAGAATCCAGGGTATGAATACCCTGTCACACATAGATCGCCTCAAGGTCTCATCTCTGTACTCGTCTCCCACAAGTGACTGAGAGGCAATCTATACCTAGAATAAAAGGTATCTTCACATCCAGCTCTGATGGATCTCTTGCACATCCGCAAGACAAACTGCACCAGAAGCACTAGACTCAAGGAGCTGAACTTTGTCTGCAACATAAACAGAACGTGCTTGAGGGACTGATACGGGTCTCAAAAGATCTCTGTGCTATGGAATATGCTCCCATCTATGTGAAGCAGAGTTCACCCCTGACTCTATTCAAAAGAAACTTTGATCACTGGATGAAAAATCGCAAATTATACCATGACCACCCCAAAACGTGCACGCTGATTGGCCAGCGTGCCCGTTGTAAATCGAGTTATACTAATGGAAAAGGTCCGTCGCCGGACTTTTTCCATTAGTATAACTCGTTTTAAACACTGTCTGCTATGTTAAATGGGTTTAACATGGCGAGAGCTTTAAAAAGCAACGGAGATCTCCGTTGCTTATTTTAAAGCTGTCTCGCCATGTTAAACCCATTTAACATAGCGAGAAAGCTGGAGAAAGCAAGCTCTCCGTTGCTTTTTTTAGTGTTCGCTATGTTAAATGAGTTTAACATGGCGAGACAGTTTAAAATAAACGGACATCTCCGCTGCTTATTTTAAACTGTCTCATGTTAAACTCATTTAACATAGCGAAGACTAAAACAACGGAGATCTTGCTTTCTCCGCTGCTTTGCTCACAACTCTGATGTACTGCGAGCGACAGTACATCAGAACTGCCGCGGATGCCAGACATCTGCGGAAGGGCAGTAAACAGGCATTATACTATGCCATTATTTAAGAAAAGTAATAGTTTCTTTTCTTAAATAATGTCATAGTATAATAGCAATAACCCACTTCTGGGTGTGGGTTATTGCTATATTCACTCCTGGTCTGGGCCCCCATGTCTCGGACGGACAGAGGCTGGCAGTTGTTGTGTCTTTCGGCTTTTTCTCGGTTAGGGGTTGCCACAGCGGAACTCCGGTCCGCTAATGATTGGCAGTAGATTTTTATGTGCCGAGTTGCCAGCTCTGACGCACAACCTTCAACGAAGGTACGCCCATTCACACATGTCTCCAGACAGAAGATGCTCTAACTAAAAATCGAATGGGACAACGTCTTACTGTCAGGCGACAGCACTACCGCAGCACCACCACCGCAGTATGGACAGAGGCTGGCAGTAAGCAAATTAATCTCTAACACATCCTCCCCACACACACACAAACATAACACGACACACTACATGACCAACATGCTAGTGGTCCCAATAATTTAAAGAAAAAGACCACACACCTTTCGTCTCTTTTTAAGAAGCAAAAATAAACGACCTTGTCTGTTAGCATTTTGCAGTACATGCATGTCGTGCATACATCAAGTATTAAAAAGTACAGTTTTGTACCTACCGTAAATGTAGATGTTCGAGGATCTCCATTGCTGCAGTCCTGACAAATGGGTACTCCGCTGCCCACCATCGGCCCGAATACCAAAGGGCTAGATCCGGCGTCGGTCACAGGCGCCTGAGACTGACGTAAGTACTAGTCAGTACAAATGCGCATGACCGACGCCATAACCTCAGTCTTTCTTGCCTCAGACATCAGAATGCAAAAAAGAAAACACCACCCAAAAAACCCCAATCTAAAAAGAAAAACGGGGAAGGAGGAGGAAAATAGGACTGCAGCAATGGAGATCCTCGAACATCTACATTTATGGTAGGTACAAAACTGTACTATGTTAGCTGCCTCCCATTGCTGCAGTCCTGACAAATGGGTAGAATCCCAGAGCAATGGAAAAAGGGAGGCTGGCCAACTAAATAGCAGGAGGAGCTGCAGACATGCCCTGCAAGACAGCAGTGGCAAACCCAGCCCTAGATCTAGAAAAAAGAGGCAAATGATAATGCTTTGTAAAGGTATGTACAGAACTCCAAGTAGCTGCCTCTAGAATGTCTTTCGTAGCTACCCCTCTCAAAAAAGCAGAAGAGGTGGCCGTAGCCCTAGTAGAATGAGGCCTGATCCCAACTGGAACCTCCTTACCATGATGAGAGTAACAAAAAGCAATACAATGGCCGATCCACTTGGAAATAGTTTGTTTCGAGACAGCTTTCCCACTCGAAGCCACAGCAAACGAAACAAATAACTGTTGAGATCTCCGGAACTCATTGGTTCTGAACAAATAATACCGTAACTGCCTATGCACATCCAAAGAATGCAAAACTCTTTCCCTTCATTTTGGGGTTAGCATAAAAAGTAGGCAAATGTATAGATTGGTTCAATGCCACATTAGAAACTACCTTAGGCAGAAAAGTAGGATTAGTAATGCGCCAAGGAAACTCTGTCCTGGTGAAAAATCAGAAAAGGTTCCACTGCCATGAGAGCCTGTAATTCAGACACCCTTCTAGCAGAAGTAACAGCCAATAAAAAGCAGTCTTCCAGGACAACAACTTCAATTCAGCGCAGCTGCAGGTTCAAAAGGAGGCAGAGTCAGCTTTTCCAAAACAAAATTAAGATCCCAGGCAGGAGTAGGAGCCCTTCGTGGGGGTCTTATATTCTTTGCCCTCTAACAAACTGTTTAAGCAAAGGATGTGAAAATAAAGGAGGATCATCATCATAGTGAGCAGAAATAGCTGCAGCATGCACTTTTATAGAAGAGAAGGACAAACCCTTGTCCAGTAACATAGTCAAATATTGCAAAGTACAACTCAAATTAGGCAACGTGACATCAAGGCCTTCAGCTGAACTCCAAAGAAAAAATCTCTTCCATTTATCAGCATAAACTTTCCGAGTACTAGGATGCCTGGCTTCCAAAAGGACATCCAAAACTTGTTGAGGGAGCAGAAGGCCCTCATCCTCTAAAACTGAATGCACCAGGCTGTCAGATGTAGGGATTGCACCCTGACATTGAGAAAATGATTGTTTTCTTGAGACAATAAGTGAGGAATCCGCGGTAATGGCCAAGGTGTCCCGTGAATTAGGCTCCTCAGCAGAGGGTACCAATGTTGACGAGGCCAATCCGGCGCTATAAGGATCATGCAAGGTTTGTCCCTCCTGACTTTCAACAGGACCTGTGGAAGAAGAGGCAGAGGAGGAAAGGCATACACGTGAAGGTTGCTCCAACTGAAGGATAGTGCATCTATTTTCCAGGCTTTCGGATGAAACAGCCTTGTGCAAAACAGAGGCAGTTGGGAATTCAGAGGAGAAGCGAACAGATCTATGTCTGGAGTTCCCCAAGCCATGGTCAACTGACGAAATACTTGAGGATCCAACTTCCATTCGTGAGGATCCACCATCTGTCTGCTCAGAACATCTGCTAACGAATTTTGTGCTCCTGGCAGAAACTGTGCTCGAAGAGTGATGTGCAGATCCAAAGCAGTTTCCCATAACAGCATTGCTTGTCTGCAAAGAGGGTAAGAATGAGTACCCCCCTGCTTGTTGATGTACCACATGACAGTTGTGTTGTCTGTTCGAATCAACACCAGTCCCGGTCGAAGTAGATCCTTGAACGCTTTTAAGGCAAATTGTACCGCCAGCATCTCCTTCATGTTGATATGCAAGTGAAGCAACTCCGGGGGCCAAAGGTCTTGAATCCATTTTCCTTTGAAATGAGCTCCCCAGGCTGACTCCGAGGCGCCTGTCGTTAATATCTGACTTGCCTCCGGTTGGGTCACAGAGAGTCCCTTGTTTAGGTGACATTCCTGAGCCCACCACACAAATTCTTTCTGAATGCAAGGGAGAATCCGAATGACAGTATCCAAATCGTGGCTGTGTTGAGTCCAAACGCTTTTGAGATACCACTGTAGCTTCCTCGTATGCAGTTTGGCATTGGGAAGTACCAGAATGCAAGATGCCATGAACCCCAAGGCTTGAAGGACTGTCCTTGCAGTCAGCCTGGACATTACGGATAGCTGTCAGAAGTATAGGTGAATATTTCTTTGTTTGTCCGGGGTAAGAGATGCCATCTGAGTAGCTGTATTCAGTCTCACACCCAGAAAACACATCTCCTGTGAGGGTACTAGACTGGACTTTATTTCGTTCACAGAATACCCTAGGCATCTGAAAACTGTCATCACATACTGCAGATGTCGAAGAAGTTCGTGCTTGCCCTGAGCCAGTATCAAACAATCGTCCAGATAAGGATAAATTTGAATTCCCCTGAGCCGGAGAAAAGCTATTACTGGAGCCAGGACTTTTGTGAATACCCTGGGCAGTAGATAAGCCAAAGGGCAATGCAGAGAACTGATAATGCAAATTCCCAGTCCGAAACCTCAGGAATTTCCTGCAACTGGGCCTGATAGGAATGTGAAGATAGGCCTCTTTGAGATCCAAAGTCACCATCCAGTGATCTCTGCCTAGCATAGGCAACAGCTGCTGCAGTGTCAACATCTTGAATTTCGAATTTCCAGGAAGGTGTTTAGAATGGATAAATCCAGAATGGGCCTCCAAGTATTTCCTTCTTTGGCACTAAGAAAAGACGGGAATAAAACCCTGTGCCCCTGTCCACAGAAGGAACTGCCTGTATTGCTCCCAACCGAGCAGAGAAAAATCTGTGCCTGCGCTTCCAGTCTTTGCTGATGAGGCACATCCGCATACCTTTGAAAGGAGGGAATGTGTGAAAATAAAACTTGTAGCCTCGAAGTTATAATGTCCAATACCCATTTGTCCTGGGTAACCAAATGCCAATTCCCTTTGAAAGTCACAGTTTTCCTCCTAGAGGAGCTGCCAGCAAAGCAGAGTCCGCAGCTGAAGACACAGGTCATTGGGACTGCTTCGAAAGGACTGACCCTGCCCACCCCAGCAGAAGGGGTAAAGAATTCAAAGGCCTAGAAGTAACAGGGCCCTGAGAGGAAGCCCTACCCTACCACGCCTCGACCTGCCCCTAGAATGAAAATCCAAGAGGGAAAAGACCATCCCTAGCAGGCCAATTCCTACTGAACTTAGGGGGCTGAACCTGTAAGAAGTCCTTTACCGTCTGCATAGACTTAGCTTTTTCCTCCATTTTTTTCAAAACTAATTCTACTGGAGGGCCAAAAAGAACATCAGATTGCAAAGGAGCATCCATAATGCGAGCCTTAACATGCTCTGACAAGGACTGATCTCTAAGCCAGGCATGTCTGCGAACAACAGAACTAGTAGCAGCCACCCTGGAAGAAGCTTGTAAAGCATTAAAACCACACTGCAAAGAATGCTTACCAACCTGGTCTGAAGCATGCACTAAATCCTGAAGCTCCTTACAGTCAACACCTTCAGACAAAGCATCCACTTCACATTTCAATTGACTTAACAAATAATTCTGATACCTGAGCATATGAAATTGACAATTTAAAGCTCTCATAGCCAAAGTAGAAGAGGTATACAGCTTTTTACCCCACCTATCCAGGGCCCTAGCATCCTTGTCCAGAGGAACCGGATTCTTAACCACAGAAGCCTTAACACCTTTGGGGCCTTGAGAAATAGTTTCTGGATCAGCCCTAGGACTCTTATACAAGTACTTGTGCTTCCGGAACCCTGTAGTATCTATCCGGTTTAACTGGGGCAGGGGGGCAGAGAATCTGGGTTAAGGGCAGCCTCAGAAAATACATCCTGAACAACATCCAGTACAGGGGGAATAGCCAAAGGGCTGTGCTGAGGCAAAAACAAGAATTCTCTCAGCCTTTTACGAGAATCAGAATAATCCTGGCCATCCCACTGGAAATGTTCCCTCATGGAATGCAAAGTTTCAGAGAAAGAAAAATCTTCTGGAGGGGATGCAGAGGGAGTAGCGTCCTCAGCCTCCGAATCAGAATAGGGAGGGAAATCCTGAAGCTCTTCCACAGAGGAATCTGACTCATTGGGAGACTGAACCAGACCCTCCAACTCTGTGTCTATCCTGGGCCTCTTCACAGGGGGGGGGCATGGAACCCCTAATTAAAGTAATCAAATCTTCAGCCATCTTTAACATGTGCTTCCTAGGAGCTGGACCCTGGGGATTAGCACCAGCAGGGATAGACTTAGATTTAGAATGGCCTTTGCCTTGAGAAGGAGGAGGTCCAACTACCCTATGAGGGGAGGAAGCCACTGACAACAAAGAAGCACCCTCAGCCTGGCCTAACACAGGAGAAGCCACTTCCTGCAGTAACAAAGGCTCCCCTAGACACACTGGTAAACTGTCAGAAGGAGCCACTGAAGCAGTCAGTGGTTCCACAGAACCTACGTCCAGAGTGGACGCCTCAACCTGTCTGGACTGCAAAGACTTATCTTTGCGCTTCTTAGAAGAACCAGTCGTCGGAGAATCCGACGGCATGTTATAATTACAACGTTTACCAAACACTAGCCTAGCACAGTCCAACCGACGTTTGATAGTACGCTTGTTAAAAGTAGCACAAAAGCGACACCCAACAACGTCGTGCTCAGGCCCTAAACAAGGAATGCAGAGTGAATGGTAATCCCTATGAGGAATCTGTTTCCCACAAGAAATACAGTTATTAACTTTTTCTGACATCCGGCAATACTGAGGCAAGAAAAAGACAAAAAATGTTCCCAACAGGGTACTTAGCCAACTTGGTATCCGGTCTGAAACTCGAAAACCGACAGTTCCAGAACGCCGAACGGCACTTGCAAAAACTGCTTCTGCTGAGGACCATGCGGCAAGAAAGACTGAGGTTATGGCGTCGGTCATGCACATTTGTACTGACTAGTACTTACGTCAGTCTCAGGCGCCTGTGACGGACGCCGGATCTAGCCCTTTGGTATTCGGGCCGATGGCGGGCAGCGGAGTACCCATTTGTCAGGACTGCAGCAATGGGAGACGACGAACATCAGTAAGGTACATGTACTCTGAAGAAACATGTGATGTGCGTCCACAGTTCAAAAGAACATCTGCAAGTTAATAAAATAATATGAATTTGCAGTGTTGTTTGACCTGGGTAATGGCACCTACTTTGGCGTTAGATGTCACTTCACATACACACATCTGAAGTACATGCTTCACTAGCATCACTGCTACTGTCAGGAGTCTAACGTGGAAACATTTTTTGATAAAGTACAGTAAAATACACATGACTGAGAATTACTAGTGGTCGACAGCATTGACCTTGAGATAAGTGTGACACTGAAGAATAAGAAAAAATCATCTGTAGTCTACAATTACAAAACAACATAGCATGTCGTAACACAGTCAAAGGTGATTAGCCTAACTGCACACAGACTTCGCTGTCATTCCAGAAGCACTGCTGTTTGGCAACCGTCTCCTCACATGTCGTGCACAAACAGTCGAAATTAAATGTCCCCTCCCCCAGCACCACCACACATACAGACTGTCACGTTCTCTCTGGACAGGAACATTTCTTTTCTTCACGTTTAGTGAAAGGTATCGCTGAAACAGGAATTAAATCTTGTGTGAAAATAAGCCTGCCACGCATACTTAACTTCACAAATGTCACTGATTTTGCGCGGTTTACTCCCTACTAAAAATCAACTGACTTCGTGGCAAATCAATGTATAAGGTAAGTCACAAAATAATGCAACGCATTACAATTAGCGACTAAATGCATATTACATCAAATAAACTTATTCCAACAGCTTCCAACGAGAAAAAGTGATGTTTCCAAAGTATCTCAAATACTGTACTTTCTCCCCTGATTATTTCTAGCATTGCTCTCGATGCCTGGGATAAGAGTTGGACAGATAATGAGGTTATCTGTTAATCAAGCTCTTTAATTCTGCAGCAGGCGAGCTAGTTAATAATCACGTCTAGTGGACTTCAGACCCTGTGTGGCAACAACGGATGGCAAGTAGTAAAGCACAAGAATCGATCAGTCTCTCACGAGGGATCCTTTGCATATAAACACATTTCAATTTACAAAAAATACCCCCAAATCTGTATCTTCCCACACAGTATTAATAATAATAACAATCATAATCAACTGGCTAGCAATTGCCTGATGCCTTACTTCTAAAGCATGTGCCCCAAACATTCCGTTTTGATCCACAACCTAATTACTCTGAGTAAAAAAGCAGAAGCAGAACACAGTTCATAATGGGGTTAAGTGTCATTTGCTACGCTTAATAACACTAAGTGCTTATGCCATAGCTCCTTACCGAGAAGACAGCACAACCAGGCTAGACCGCTGCAGGAACCCGCAGTATCGATGCACTTTCATTGGGCAAGTCACCGCCATCTTCGCCAATGTATTATTTTACTTCTTGTTAAGACTTTGTCACTCGTAATACCACCATGAAGAAGACTCCAGTGCAAATATTTATTGTCCAAGCCCCGATCAACAAAGGGGTGGGCTAATGGGGCGTAACACTGCAATTCCAGTTGCAAACACTCAACTGGTCACGCAGACATCACCTGCAACGGGACAGGGTTAAAGCCGTGAAGACCGCCTTTAAAACACCCCGCCTCACTAAGGGCAGGGAGAAAGGGTTGGGACACATTGGGTAGCTGTAGTAAGAGGCGGGGCAAAGGGACGGGTTTTCGCCACACAGCTGATTCTTTCAATAAGGGCGGGTTGTGGGAGGGGTCATGGGATGTAAATCCCAAGGACGAGGGTCGTCCAAAAGGGACAGTGAAGATAGGTAGCAAATAGCTGTAGTATATACGCTGGTCTGTGGTAGGCGGACGACAACCTGCTTATCTGGGGTGCTGATCACTTTCACTAACCATTAGTAGGATTCTTTTGTTATAGAAAGGATAGTTGTGTAAAATCTTAACATAACCATAGACGTCTTTCTCTTCTATATGCTGCCGGATTCATCACGTTTGGGAGACCACCTTGTGCTGACTCGTACGACTGGCCAGTATACAAAAAGTCTACATGCAACACCACACGTCTCATGTACATTGGTTATAAAGGGATATCGGTAAAAAATAGACTTCAACATGCACCAACTGAACTGAATGCAGCCAAGCACCAGAATGCCTAGGTGAGAAGCATATCACCAGGAAGAAACAGGCAAGCATCAGGAGGAAGGCAGGGGGAAGCAATACTGCAGCATATAGAAGAGAAGGACATCTATGGTTATGATAAGATTTTACACTATTCTATAGCCTTCTATTCATATGCTGCAGTATTCATCATGTTAAGGAGAATGCCAAAGCTCATGTGTGGGAAAAATTGGGAGCAGGAGAAGCAGAGGCTTTTTCTACAAAACCATGTAGAGTAGCTCTGGCAAAACCCACCCTGGACTTGGAAATGACATCAAGCTTATAATGTTTAGTGAAGTTATGAACAGAGGACCAGGTAGCCACCTCCAGGATAGAGCAAGTGTCTAAGCCTTTAAAGAAAGCCCCAGAGGAGTATACTGCCCTAGTGGAGTGTGCCCTCACCGGAGAAGACAGGCTCTTACCATTATCTAAATCTTCTTCTTCTTCTTCTTTCTTTCGGCTTTTCCCATTTAGGGGTCGCCACAGCAGAACTCCGGTCCGCTAATGATTGGCAGTAGAGTTTTACGGTGTCGAGGTGCCAGCTTGACACCCAACCTTCAACGAAGGCACGCCCATTCACGCATGTCTTATTATCTAAATAAGCTTTAGAAATCCAGGTAGAAATAGTTTGCTTGGAAACTAGCTGACCCAGGGCCCTTGGGTGGTAGGACACAAACAGGCATTCAGATTTATGAATAAGTTTGATTTTGTCAAGATAGCATCTGAGTTGCCTGTGAACATCTAAAGTGTGCAGAATTCTCTCACTTGGAGATTGAGGGGAAGGAAAAAATGTGGGAAGGTTGATAGACTGGTTTAGGGGTAATTCATTGACCACCTTGGGCATAAAGGAAGGATTGGTATGCAAGGATACCCTGTCTCTGTGAAAGACTGTGAAGGGGGAGTTGGACATCAGAGCTTGCAACTCAGAGACCCTTCTGGTAGAGGTAATGGTCACTAGCAGAACCATTTTCATGTACAATGTTGTAAGGAAAAGGAGCTTACTGGCTGAAAAGGTGCCAATGTAAGCTTCTCTCACACAAAACTGAGATCCCAAGGAGGAGGAGGGATTGGTTTCCATGGTGGTCTAATATGAAAGACGCCTTTTAGGAACAGTTTAACCTCTAAACTAAAGGGAGTCACCAGTAATATTTTTGGCTGATCCTGCTGACTCTTCAGTAGAACCTTTTGGTGGAGAGGTAAGGGAGGTGCATACAGAAACATCCCCTTCCAAGAGAATGAGAGAGCATCCACCTTCCAGGACAAGGGATGTAGAGCCGTGGCACAACATTTTGGAAGTTGTCTGTTCATGGGGAAGGCAAAAAGATCTACCTGAGGCTTATCCCAATGATGGATCAGGTCTAGAAACACATCCCTGTTTAACATCCATTTATGGGATTGGGTCATGGACCTGTTTAATGAGTTTGCCACCACATTCTGAGCTGAGGGAAGGTAAACTGCATGAAGGGACTTGACTTTGTAAGACTAACTCTCAGGTCTGTACAGCTAGTCTGTATAGGAGGTAAGATTTCACCCCCCCCCCCCGCTTGTTGATGTACCAAAGGACTGTGGTGTTGTCTGTGAACCACCTCAGCACCCCCAGAACTAGCTTGGTTTTGAAGATTTGTAGGACAAAAATAAGGGCCCCCATCTTCTTTACATTGATATGTTCCTTTAGGATTAAACTTTCATACTCCATCCTGTGTCTGAGGCATCTGTGTATAACTCTAGAGAGGGGAAGGGTGGTTGTAGGGGAAGGCCAGGATTTTTGGTGACTTGAAGGATCCACCAATCCAACTCCTTTTTTTATGCATGGTAGGAGTGGAATAATGAAATCCAGAGGGTGGGAGTGCTGCATCCAAACACTCCTTAGGAACCATTGAATTTTCCTCATGTGCAACCTGTCCAAGGGAAGCATGGGGATGGTAATTACCATGAAACCCAGGAGGCATAGGAAGTCCCTGGCTGTCAGAGACTGAAGGGGCAAGATGCTTTGGAAGTAGGAAGTGAGGAACAGGACCTTTTCTGTGGCCAGTGAAGCTAGCATCTTGTTTGTTTGGATCCTGCAACCCAAGAAAATGTGGTGTTGTGAAGGGATCAGAGAGGACTTCTGATAGTTTATAGTGAAGCCTAGACTCTCCAGAAGGGAAATAGTGAAGGAAAGATGCTTCTGAAGTAGGTCTGGGACTGGGCTTGGATAAGGAGGTTGTCGAGTTAAGGAAAGATCTGAATTCCCTGTAACTTGCAGAATGCTATGACAGGAGCCAAGCATTTTGTGAAGACCCTTGGTGCCGTAGAGAGATCAAAGGGAAATGCACAAAACTGAAAAAGCAAGGAAGCAACAGAAAAACATAAAAATTTCCTGAACAGAGGGTGAATGGGGATATGAAGATAAGCATCTTTTATGTCTAAAGACACCACGAACGCCTGTGGAAGAATGAGAGGAAGAAGAGAGGGCAAAGTCAGCATTCGAAAGGAGGAGACTTTTAGAAAGGTATTTAAATGGGAAAGGTCCAGGATGGGTTTCCAGGGGTCCTCATGCACAGTGATTTGGGTGACGCCATGTAGACCTTCAGAAATAATGAGCCGTAGTTCCCCCTTTTCGCTCAAGTTGGATGCCTGCAATTCCCTCATGGATGTGCTGGCAGACTCCTTTGGGACGTCCCTTGTAGTACCCACTAAAGGGACATCCACCGCCTCCAGTACAGCCTCCAGGCCTACATCAGCCTTGGGAGAAATGCTTGGAAGACAGGACTAGAAGTTCAGGCTGAGATTTCTTGGCCTTTTTTGCTAGGGGCTCATCCGAAGGACCTGATATCACCTCCATCTCCAGTGCCAGACGCTTGAGACGTTGATTCTCTAAGTAAAGTTTGAGCGATGCTAAGCGGTTCCTAAAAGTTTTAAGGACGAATGACTTACAAATAGCACAAGTGGTGTGATCATGGTCTGGACCTAGACAGAACAAGCAGAGGTCATGGGCGTCTTTATGTGGAATCTGCCTTCCACACTGACACTTGCCTTTCCTAGCTGACATGACATCACCTAACAAACAAGCAGCAGCAACAAGGAATTTAGAAAGAAAAAAAAAACAGTGGGGTACTTATCTGGTGCACAACTGATCTGGCAAGCAAACGTCTTGAGCAGGCGATCCAACAGGCGGCAGAAAAGTTCTGAAGTTGATGTGTACTGGCGTCTGCTTTATACCCAACGTTCCTTTATGACCGATGTACAGGGGATGATGTGCAGCATCGCACGTACCTCGCAGTAACATGTAGACTTTTGTATACTGGCTAGACATGCCAGTCAGCCATAGGCAGACTCTCTAACATGATGAATGCTGCAACATATGAATAGAAGGAGATCATAGGTAGCAGTAGCATTTACTATTCATACCTCTCAACCTCTTTGCACAAGAAATCTGGGCAAAGCCTAAAATAATGGGGAAGAAAGGCCCAACAGTAGGGACAGATTTTAAATATTGCTTTACTAAAGTTAGTTGCTAGAATAACTGGATTTGCATTGGCATGCATATTTTGAAGGAAGTTTGAAACTCAAATATATGTCATTATTTAGTGACTTCAGTCTTCAGTGATTTGCCAGAAGACCACACATTTTGAGGAATAGACCAAAAAATATGAGGCATAAATCTGGATAGTATCACCATTCCTGAATTACTGGGTCATATCTGTAAGCCAGCTGGCTATCTAGTGAATTATGTAGAGGTTTATCCCCAGTTTGGAGAGTATGTCAAGTATACCCGAGTGGGGTATTGTTTCCAATGCTGTAGTCAGGTCCAGGTAGACTTTATGCACCATTTTCCCCTCATTCATTGCCCCGATGACTTTCTCAAAGAAGTCCATCAGATTTTGTAGGCATGACCTTCCCTTGACAAAGTCAAACTGGGTTGAATCCAGTGTCTAAAAGTTGCCTATGGATTTGCTAATCATTAACATGATAATTCATTCCACAGCTTTGCATATTAGACTAGTCAGACTAATAGGTCTGTTGTTTCTGGGGTTGGTTGATGGCCTACCCTTCTGAAGTGGGATAACTGTTGCAGTCCTCCATTTCTGTGGTACAAAGCCTGTTTTGAGGCTATAGTCAAAAAGTGACTCAAGTGGTTCTAATAGATCATGTCTATTGAGGCTGTGTTTTTGGCCAGGACCTGTTCCTTGTTAATAATTGGGGGGGGTTGTATGCTAGTAAGTATTTCATGGGCAGAGATGGCAATAGTTGGGGGGTGAAGTCTGAGCTGAATTTGTCAGCAAATTCACTATGTCATTCTGCTTAGTGAAGGTAGCACCATTGACCACTGATGTGTGCTGCCTTTGAGGTTTCTTACATAGCTGTAGAAGGCCTTGTAGTTAGTTGTCTTTAGCCTGTAAGGCTATCTTGACCTCATAATTGGCTTTGTTGGACTTACTTACTTCTCTTAGTTCCCTGTTTAATTTAATTAGAAAGCATCTATCATTATGGGAGTTGCTCTTCCTGATTTTAGCCATGACTTTTTTTTCCTTTTGCCTAAGGTTAGGATTCCACCAATGCAGTTTGTTTTTAGAGTTTGTTTTGGGCTTACTTCTAGTATATACAACAGCCTCTATATAGCCATTACCATGGTTGTACAGGATCTCTGTGAACAATTCCTCATAGGTTGCTGTGAACTTAGGGTTGGGAGGGGCATTGAGTTTTAACAAACCATTGCTTAATAGGATGCAGTTTGCTTTGGAATAATTCCTAACTGTTACAGGGTTTGCTGGGGGGTTAATGAGTTGATTCTTGTTTGAAAGAGACAGCTTTGTGGTCCAACCTAACCAGTGGGAATGTGACACTGGTGGGAGGGGGATGCAGTGCTCTCCCATATTGGTGAGCACCAGGTCCATTATATTTGTACCTCAGGAGGGTGTGCATACTATCTGGACAAGGGTATTTATGTTAATAAAGTACAGGAATCATTGTACCTGTGAGTATGATGCAGTATATGTTTTCCAGTCTATAAAGGAGAAATTAAAGTGTCCTATAAATACAGCATTTGCTTTAATGGTAAGTATCTCTAGTAGGTTTAGATATGAGCTGTGGGATTCTGGGGACATAGAAGGTGATCTGTAGCTTGCTAAGATATAGTATGGGACTATGTCTTTAGTGATTTGCACATGAATAAATTACAGGGCATCATCCTGTTTAACCAACATAGAGTTATGATTGTTGTTAATATATATTGAGACTCTTCCACCTTTTGTCCTTGTCTTTGCAGCTGATGGTCTAAATGTGTAGAAGACGGTGAAGCCTTGCACTGCCAGAGTACTTTCTGTGGATTTAATCCATGTCTCAGTAATGGCATAGATGTCTATATTCCCCAGAGTGAGGAGAGCTTGTAGGTTGTACAGTTTCTTGTTTAGGTTTCTAGCTGGGTATTACATCTTTTGGTTTATATTTGCTATGTCAGTAAGTTTGCTAATTTGGTGTTGCCTAAAAAAGGCTCTAAGGGTGTGGATAAAGTTTTAGCCAATACTGATAAGCTTAGAAAGGACAAGTGCAGGCCATCCTTTGCAAAGCAATGTGGTCTGTTACCATTTCCTCCCATACTGACAAATATTTTCAGGCTTGATTTATGCCTTCACACAATTTTCTGAATCCTTTTCATCACTGTGATTTTTTGATGTTGTTTAGTTCACAGAAATCCACGCTACATGACCGACAATGATCTTCATATTGATCACTACTGCGGTATTCTAAGCTATATGAGTTATATCCTTCAAGGTATAACAGCCAGCCAGCTTCCAAATTTTGAGAGCACTTTCCTTGCACCAAGGTTTGGACACCAAGCATTTCAGAGCTTTCCTACCTCCAAAGAGTATGCTTCTCTGAGGCCTTGATGATCAACAGATAGGTTCATAGGTTCATAGGTTCATACTAGGCTATCTGCCCAAGGGCATTTATAAGCCTAGCCCATAGTTATGTGGCTTTCGCCACCCCTTTAGTTTGAATAAAAACTATGCCTATCATTTTGCTGTGCCTCTGTCAAGCAGTGACGCTGAAGTAATCCCCGGGGTATATCTGCAATCTCCCATCCATTGGTCAAGATTCCTCTTGAACAAGACCAGAGAGGTGCTCTGCCTCACATGTACCGGGATTTTGTTCCACAGCATAGGGAGTCTCTGGGTGATGAATCTGTCCCTCCAGCACGTTCTATTTATAACCGTGTCAAGGTTTAAGTCTCCGCCCTTGTGGTGCTGAGGGATGTAGATTTTGTGAGGTGAAGCATATTCATCAAATCTGGGTTTGACATGGCCTTATATGTCAGGCACAGGTCACCTCTGAGCAAGCGGTATGAGACTGAATAGAGCTGGAGTTCTTTCAGTCGGGCAGCATAAGACATATTTTTGAGACCCTTTATCCTTTTGGTGAGGAACTTTTGGGGCCTTTCAAGCTGCAGCAGGTGTCTGGTCAGATACATTCAGAACGGGCATTGTACTCAATCATAGGTCTAATAAGTGATGAGTACAGGGGACGATGACCTCCCTTGATCTAGATGTGAATCCCTTCATGATCAGGTGGGTGATATAGAAGGTTTTCCTAACTACTTTAGCAACATGAGTGTCAAACGAAGGCTACTGTCAACCTGGGTCCCCAGATCTCTGATGACTTTTTCTGTGCTCAGTGGATTGCCACCTATATGGTAGCTAGGGGTAGCCTTGTTTTTCCCAAAGGGTATGACTATGCATTTTTGGCGTTTAACTTCAGGCCATGGCTCTGGCACCAGTTATCCATTTCTGTGAGGCCCTTCTGGAGGATATCTGTGTCAGATGTGTTTTCACTATGGCCCAGTTTGCAGTCATCTGCAAACTTTGTCAGCCATAACCCTCCTGTGTTTGCTTGTACTTCAGAAAAGTAGATGCCGAACAAGAGTGGACCCAGGACTGAGCCCTGTGGGACACCACTTGTGACAGGCTTTGAGTCTGACATGGCTCCAGCAACTCTGACCCTGTGGGTTCTGTCACTTAGCCAGTTTGCAACCCATCTTGTGATGTATGGGTTTACATTCAAGCTGATGAGTTTTTCGATGATACCTGAGTGGGGTATTGTGTCGAAGGCCTTTGCCAGGTCGAGGTAGGCTGTATGGACTGCCTTTCCTCATCAATGGCCTTGGTGACTGTCTCAAAAAGTCAACCAAGTTTAAGAGGCAGGATCTGCCTTTGACAAAGCCAAACTGAGTTGGATCCAAAGTCTGCAAGTTCCCTATGTCTTTATTTATGAGTTCCATTATGATCCTCTCCATGGCTTTGCAGATAAGGCTTGTCAAGCTAATGGGCGGTAATTTCCAGGGTCTGTGGAGGCACCGCCTTATGAAGTGGGACCACAGTCGCCGCACCACTCCTTGGGTACGTATCCTGAGGTGAGGCTAAGATTAAACAGCTGTCCTAACTGTGGGTTTAATTCCTCATTGAGTTCATGAAGCACACAGCCGGGGACACCATCCGGTCCCATGGATGCTGTGTTTTTGCCTTAGTGAGGGCAGTTCTCACCTGGGCGTTGGAGATGTTTGGGGGCTACAATCCTCTGGAATAGATATCTCTCCTTTTGGGGAGGGGAGAAGTTTGTACTGAACCTGTCAGCCAGTATGTTGGCAATGTGTGTAGGTTCAGTAATTTTCACATCATTTTGAACTAATTCTGAGCATATCTGGGAGTTTCCTCCTAGGTTTCTAACATAGCTAAAGAAGGCCTTATGATTCTCTTTAGAGTCCTTGGCGATTTTTCTCTCAAAATTTGCCTTGGATGATTTTATGAGAGCTCTTAGTTTTTACTTATAATGATCAAAGGTGTCTTACCTTTCAAGGATTTTGCTCTATCTTGTAGTAGCTTCCTCCTTTTGTTGTAGAGCTTGTTTATGGCTGGGGTCCACCAGACTGGACGCTTGCCTTTGGTACAGAGAGTCTTAGTTTTGTTTGGGATTGCCTGATCCATGCAGTCCTGTAGGTGCTGGTAGAAGGCATTTGTAAGTGATTCAGCGGTTTGAGTAATGTTTACCACTGGCTCAGGGGCCTTAAAGGAGACCACACTAGTTTTTAGAAGTGTGAAATCGGCTTTTGAGAAGTTTTTCACTGTGGTCTTTTTGTTTCAGGTGGGGGCGGGAGGAGGGCCTCCAGCGAGATTAGTTTATGATCTGATCTCACCAGTGAGGGGTATACTTCGGTGTTGAACATTTTGATCCCATGTTCGTGATGATGAGATCAAGTATGTTTTCTCCTCTTGTGGGGATGGTGACTAGTTGTTCCATGGCATTTGAGTTTATGAACTCCAGGAATCTTTGGGTTAGAGTGTTCGGGCTTGAGTAGTGTTCCCAGTCTATATTAGGGTAGTTAAAGTCACCTAGTATGATGGTGTTTGGAGATACATTTATCCCTCCAATGTTTTCAGGAAGGCCATGTGAGGTTCCTGAGTTTGAGAGGGTGGCCTGTAACATGCTACAAATTGCAGAGCAGTCTTGCCTATGGTTAATTGCACCTGGATGGTCTCCGATGCATCATGCGTTGCCACCAACCTTGAGGTGTGGGTGTCCTTTATGAATATGGACACCCCTCCTTTCTTGGTGTTGTCCGGATTTTGGGGCCGGAACGCATGATATGAGGTGAAACCTGTTAGTGCTGGGGTGCTCTCAGGAGCCTTGAACCAGGTTTCTGTCACAGCACAGACATCGATGTTCTCCATATTGAGAAGGGCCTCGAGTCGTGCATCTTGAGATTGAGACTTCTGGCATTGAGCAGCATTACCCTTAGTTTTTTCCTTTTTGGTGTTCTAGGGTGGTAGGTTTAGAATTTGAGCCTTGCCTAAAAAGGCACTATGGGGTGGCAAGAGCCTTTGCCAATATCCGGAAGCCCAGGGTGACAGGTGCAAGCCGTCCCTTGCGAGCAGCGTGGCTTGTCCAGCATGTCATCCCAGGCAGACAGACATTGGATCCCCTTTGAATGACACCAGAATTTAAGCCAATTATTAAAGCTGATCATCTTATCACTGTATTGTGGCATCATTCTAGGTGAAGGTAGGATACTGCTCAAGGTCAGGGTCATACCTGCCTGGGCTACATAATCAGAGAGCTCCTCGATGTCCCTTTTCATGTAGTCCAAGGAGGTGCGTCTCAGGTCGTTGACACCAGCGTGGACAATGACTGAGTCGTGACTTGTACCTGCTGTTGAGAGACCTGAGTGCTTGCGTTATGTGGCGGATTCTAGCGCCTGACAGGCAGCTTACTGTGACCTTCTCTTTACTCAGTCTGGTGAGCGGGACGTCAGTGTGTCTGACTATGGAATCACCAATGACAAGTGTGTCTGGCATTTTGTTTGGCCTTAAGGGCTGTGACTGTTTGACACTCTGACTGTGTGGTCTATGTGTTGCATGTGTTGGGTCGTGAGGTGGTAGTTGTTTGGGTGTCTGCTTTGGTGGCCTCTGCTGTTTTGGTAAATTTTTGATCAGAGCCTCCGAGTATGTCTTTGTGTGAGTATGTGTATGATTTGAAGTTGTGATGGTACCATGTGTGACTGGGTATGTATTGTGTGTGGTTACCTTCTCCTCCTGTCTGGTCTTGCCAGTCCTATGTTGAGAGAGCTCAGCCTCCAGTTTGGCCGTATAGTTGCATCTCTCGCATGTATTTGTGTTTTGTGGGAGAAGGAGAGGATTGTCTGTGTACATGAGGCAGTTGTAACATTGCCTCAATATTCCCAGGTTCACCAGTTGAGCTGGAGAGGACACTAGCAACTGATCCCTCGACATACTAGAAGTAGTAGATAAAGAGACTTTCAAAGGACTCCGGGGAAGTGGGTTTTAGGCTGGTGGGGTACTATCTATAATAAGAGTGCTTTATCAAGGTGCAAGTACTGTAGGAGTAAGTGCTAGGCTTTACAGATAGAGAATAGTCTACTTGGGAATCAAGTAGAGATGAACTTTTCAGTTATAGGATATGCTGGTTAGATCAGCAGTACAGCTCGAGGAAGGTAGTTTTAAGGGAAAATTGGAAGAGTGGAATTTAGATGGCCCAAATAGTTTAACCTTGTTTAACCGCTGCTCTTGTGTGCAACAGTGGTAACTCCGCTAAATCGCGCTTACAGCGTTTAGCGTGTTTTATAGCAGGGGCTGAAGGAGCTAGGAATTGGCCCAAAACGACCAATGGACTACTAGTTTCTGGCTGAAACTTCACCAAATCAGACAAAAGGCGCTCAGTGCTTCCCACTCCCACTGGTAAGCAAAGAAACTTCCCTCCTTCCTAATAAGGCAATGGATCAGTAACAGGAACTAAAAACAAAGCCCAGGGATCAGCAACTCTGAAACTGGACTACTCTAGTTCAGTAAGGCGGAAAACAAGAGTTTTTTGTTTTATTACAGAGACAAGGAAAAACAGACAGTAATTGCTGTAAATCGGCTAGCACTTTAGTGTGTAGCCTACAGAAACAATTTGCAACAATTAGTAACTTAAAGTGCAATAAACAGTGTAAAATGCAGAAATCACTTAAAGTAGCAATAAAACAGGCGAAATGCAGTTGCTAGCTTAAATAACAGTGGGAAAGCCACAAAAAATACTTATATCTGGTAGAAAGTCACTCTTTTAGCTCTCTGCTGCTTGGATCACCCTGCAGGCCACCACGAGGATCTGTGCTGAGTTGGTACAAGCTGGAAAACGCGTGTTTAGCGTGTTTTATAGCAGGGGGCTGAAAGGAGCTAGGAATTGGCCCAAAACAACCAATGGACTACTAGTTTCTGGCTGAAACTTCACCAAATCGGACAGAAAGGCTGCTCAGTGCTTCCCACTCCCACTGGTAAGCAAAGAAACTTCCCTCCTCCCTAATAAGGCAATGAATCAGTAACAGGAACTAAAACAAAGCCCAGGGATCAGCAACTCTGAAACTGGACTACTCTAGTTCAGTAAGGCAGGAAAACAAGAGATTTTTTTTGTTTTATTACAGAGACAAGGAAAAAACAGACAGTAAATGCTATAAATGCTGTAAATCGGCTAGCGCACTTTAGTGTGTAGCCTACAGAAACAATTTGCAACAATTAGTAACTTAAAGTGCAATAAACAGTGTAAAATGCAGAAATCACTTAAAGTAGCAGTAAAACAGGCGAAATGCAGTCGCTAGCTTAATAACAGTGGGAAAGCCACAAAATTACTTATATCTGGTAGAAAGTCACTCTTTTAGCTCTCTGCTGCTTGGATCACTCTGCAGGCCACCACGAGGATCTGTGCTGAGTTGGTACAAGCTGGAAAACGCGTGTTTAGCGTGTTTTATAGCAGGGGCTGAAAGGAGCTAGGAATTGGCCCAAACGACCAATGGACTACTAGTTTCTGGCTGAAACTTCACCAAATCGGACAGAAAGGCTGCTCAGTGCTTCCCACTCCCACTGGTAAGCAAAGAAACTTCCCTCCTCCCTAATAAGGCAATGGATCAGTAACAGGAACTAAAAACAAAGCCCAGGGATCAGCAACTCTGAAACTGGACTACTCTAGTTCAGTAAGGCGGAAAACAAGAGATTTTTGTTTTATTACAGAGACAAGGAAAAAAACAGACAGTAAATGCTATAAATGCTGTAAATCGGCTAGCACTTTAGTGTGTAGCCTACAGAAACAATTTGCAACAATTAGTAACTTAAAGTGCAATAAACAGTGTAAAATGCAGAAATCACTTAAAGTAGCAGTAAAACAGGCGAAATGCAGTCGCTAGCTTAATAACAGTGGGAAAGCCACAAAATACTTATATCTGGTAGAAAGTCACTCTTTTAGCTCTCTGCTGCTTGGATCACTCTGCAGGCCACCACGAGGATCTGTGCTGAGTTGGTACAAGCTGGAAAACGCGTGTTTAGCGTGTTTTATAGCAGGGGCTGAAAGGAGCTAGAACTGGCCCAAACGACCAATGGACTACTAGTTTCTGGCTGAAACTTCACCAAATCGGACAAAAAGGCCGCTCAGTGCTTCCCACTCCCACTGGTAAGCAAAGAAACTTCCCTCCTTCCTAATAAGGCAATGGATCAGTAACAGGAACTAAAAAAAAAGCCCAGGGATCAGCAACTCTGAAACTGGACTACTCTAGTTCAGTAAGGCAGGAAAACAAGAGAATTCTTTTTTTTTTTTTTTTTTTTTTTTTTTTTTTTTTAGATGGCTTGTGTTTTTCCTTTGTTAGGCAGATAAGTTCCCTTCGGGAACAATTTTTCCTGTTTTAAAAAAATTGTCTGTTGATAACACTTTCCTGCTCAGGACAGTTACCTTAAAGTTAGGAGTTTGTATTTTTAATGGACTGTCATGAGACTGTATTGTACTTTTAAATGTGAGAGCTGTTTCTTCCTGTCAGTTTAAAAGTTGTTTGAAGTATTACATTTTTTTTCTGTGGCGGGATTGGGTTTATTTTTCTTTTTGGGGCTGGGAACGTGTTGTTCAGTTGTTCAAATGCCTTTCCTGTTTGTTTTTTTGTTTGTTTTGGGGTTTTTTTGTGAAAAAAGAGACTTTTAAAGACTTTAACATCTCTTGCTCTTTATGTTTCCCTGGGAAAGACAATATTTTTGGCTTGACCATGGAACAAACTGCTAGTCCCATGGTTGGTCCTTCTTCCAGCCATGAAAAGAAAATAGTTAAGCAAACAGCTTTTGCCACCACAACAATCTTTATGGCCTGCATCATGTAATTTAATTTTAAACTATTTTTCAAAGTTAGCTGGACTGAGATTAACCTCTTCTCTTCCAGTATCCTCTGTTACAATACTAATTTCAACAGTTACAATATAGTCTGACATACAGGTGCATTTCTTTTTCTGTCCATCAGGACCCAATTTTCCTCAGCTGCATGTGGGTGACTCTGCTGCGGCCATTAGTTGTATCGCAGACTATTTCACTTATATTTTATCCTGGATTTCCCTTTTGTAGCATCTACAGCCATTATGGACTGGGGTTAGCCATGTCCTCTGTGGTGTTAGGATCCACTCAGTGGGTAAGGGAGAGCTACTCTTCTTGGTCTTGGGAGAGGTAACAGGTAAGGCTTCTCTGTTTTGTCTGAATGTTGCACCCATCTTTGGGGAAGCTGCTCCTGCCATTAATAACACTATTGACCTCATTTTACCTGTCAAAATAAAACAGAAAACTGAACATGTATCTATTCCTCCTCAAATGTCCTTGGACAGGTGTAATTTACTGGGTCTGGCTCGGCTCAGGGTTTAATTAAGATTATTGATCCTTCTTATAAAATAATCTCTGGTAAAAGAAAGAGAGATACCTCCTTTCTTGATGTGATTCAAGGAAAATGAAGGGACACATGGTTTACTCCTCAGATTTCTGATTCAGATTCAGAGGAGAGCTCAGTTTCTGATTCTCCCTGTGGAGGTTTATCTTTCTCTAAGACTTTTTCCAGAGTGTCCCAGTGTTTTCAGTGGGGGAACACTGAAGTTTCTCATGCCCTCAGAGAACACTGTGTGCTGTTACAGAATGAATATCCAGACAGAACCTTCACCTATTGCTCCAGTTCTGTCAGCTTGTTAGGATGTATGCATTTTGGCCTGCAGTTTTCCTGATAGTCAGCTAGCTGATATGACAATGTGAGGTATTGCCAGCCATGCCAGGAGAAGTAAGGCAGTGGATGTATAACATATGCCAGCATAGCTAGCCTGAGGTTTGGAAATAATTATATGTCATTTGTATATCAAACTGATTTTTACAAGTGCTTGTGTTGGAAATGTATTTGTAAAGTTGCTTGTGTTGAAAAAATGTACCAACAGTGGGTCCTGATGGACAGAAAAAGAAATGCACCTGTATGTCAGACTATATTGTAACTGTTGAAATTAGTATTGTAAAAGAGGATACTGGAAGAGAAGAGGTTAATCTCAGTCCAGCTAACTTTGAAAAATAGTTTAAAATTAAATTACATGATGCAGGCCATAGAGATTGTATCTTAAAGTTCTGATTGCAGCCAGAGACGAAATGTCTGTGAAAACAATAACTAGGAATCCTACTGTATTGTCTTTAGAAGTGAACTAATTGCTACCCTGGAAGGGTGGAAGTGTTGAAATGGTTTTATAGTTTCCAGATGCAATATCACATCTTAGCAAAGCTCTATCTGTGTGTATGGTAACACATATGTGTGAGATTCTGGTTCAGTTTCTTGTAAAGTGAGGGGGTAGTATGAGAACTAGAAGTCAGATGACCAGATGTATGCGATGCCATTCTGTAATCCAGCACTGAAGTTATGTTTTAATACTAGGTGAGACAGACATTTCAGAGCAGTCTGTTTTTGAAACCTGACATACAAGGATCACTCACTCATTTCATCTTGCCTTGCTTTAATAAGTAACCAGGGAATAGTAATTCTTTAGATCAGTCAGAAAAATATAGTGAGATTAGTTAAGTACTGCTTTTCTGTATCTGTGTGAATCTATTCATCTGTGTTATTTTTAATATTTCCTGTAATTGAAACTCTGGTGTTTATTGTAAATAAATATTCAGTATTGTCATGTCCTTTTATTATTTAGTATCAAATATATTTAACATGTTCATTGTGGCTGGTCCTTTAGATAATATTTTAAACTTTGAGAGTACTTTTATTTATTTGTGACACTGTGGCCACTCTTGAAAGCCTTACTGCATTGGTCAAACACTGCCATTTGTATTAGCATTACTTTCACTTAGTATAATTTGGCACCCTTGTAAGAGCCTTAGAGTAGCTGACTTTGGAGTGTCCTGGTGGCAGTATCTACCTTATGGTCTGTTCAGAGGGACGTACTTAGTAAATCTGTGCCAGCCTTTCCCAGGTGTGTGTGTGAAAATCAAACCTCAGAGTATGTGTGTCAGCTGCTTGGAACAGAGACACAGAGCACTGGTTTCACAGAGAGAGAGTGGTAGAGGACCTGGCTTGGGACACTCAGCTGAGTACTCAACTTTGTATATGTGCCAGTGGGGAGTCTTACTGGGGGCCTGGAACAGAGAGAGAGAGAGGGAAACCAAAACTCCTGACTGAGTGTGTTCCCTGTGTACTCTTAAGGGAAATTGTGCTTGGTGCAGAGAGCTGCATCTGGAAATGCTGTGTTTGCCTATCTTTGTTCCAAATGAATGTCCCTCACCAGTGTCAGTGGTGAGGATTCAGGCTTCTTGATTACTGTCCCAGAGGAGGGGCGTCACAGTCCCTGAAAAGGAGATAGGATGTACAAAATTCCTCATTCTTTTAAGTTTTTATACACTTTTCCAAACCTGACCAACAGCTATACATTTAGTTAATCCAACTGCGGCAAAACATATAGTTAATTCCAATCCTGCTTTTTTCGATAAAGGTGATAAGATTATTGATAAATATGGGGAAAAATCTGTGCTGCTGCAACTCTGATTTTCAGAATTTTAAATTGCCAGGCTCATATAGTAAGGATTGTTCTGACTAATTGTGAAAGTATGAACAATGTTTTGTCTGCAGTTTCTTCTTGTGAGGAAAAATCTTTTTAAATAATTTAGTTTATTTTATTGTACAAGCCACTACACATTGTTTACGGTGTGTGCATGGTTCAGGCGATACTTCTTCAAGGGCCTTTGCTACTGGTACTGTTTTGAGGAGGTTTGCCTGGCTGTGTTCTCAGAAACTCCCAGATGATGTTAAAAATGAGATTTTAAATTCTTCTTTGGATATAGATTTAGTTTTATCCCCCTCTGCATCAAAGGTAATCAAAAAGTGATAAGTCGATACAGGGAATCTCTTAATATATTTCAGTCCTCCTTTTCCAAATTTTCCAGGGGATTCTCTAACCCCCTCATCCAGTTTTGACAAAAAAAAAAATAGTCTCGATAAAATGCATGTAAACAGACATTTAAGAAGAAATGACAAGGGGATTCCAAAATAATTCAGGAAATACCCAAAATCAAGCTCATTCCAGCAAGCCAGAATGACTATTTAAGGTACCTACTGTTCACCCCCCACCCGACTCGTGCTGCCCATTTTCTCTTCCTGAATGTATGAATCTCACTTTTCTCTTTGGCAACAGATATCTTCTTTACAAATGGGTTCTGAAGGTCATTTATCGAGGCTGCAGATGGAAGTCTGAAGAAATTCTTCCTTTCCAGGGAGTAATACCTCTTCCACCAGACCAGACTCTTATTTCCACCTGTACTTCATTACATGCTGTCCCAGGAAATGATATAATCCATTTCTCCTTTCCAGGTGGAAAAGGATATGTTTAGTACCAAAGCAAGGAAATGCTTGGAGGACAGTTCTGGATCTTTCTTTCCTAAACTTGTTTGCAGTAGTGCCCGTTCAAAATACTGTCACTTCATAGCCCGTTACCTCTTCTTCCTCGTACAAGTTAACTCTAGATTTAAAAGATGGTTATCATCACATCTCTATTTATCAAGACTTCAGGTAATTCTTAAAGTTTTGTGTGTCGTGATCAAATTATCTGTTCTCTGCCTTACCATTTGGATTATCAGCTGCATCAAAAATGTTTACAAAGTGTGTAGCTCCACTGCAGGCTACAGGGTATACACATTTTCCAATATTTAGACAACTTACCTATCTTTGCAGAGTCTTTTTCAAAGTGTCAGGAATCTCTCACTTGGGTGAGAAATCTCTTATACAAACTGGGATTCAAGAGAACATGCAAAAATCCTTTTTGACTCCTTCACATATGATTGTGTTCCTGGGTGTCAGCTGCACGCCTCAGTTCAAAGAGCTTTTCTTTCACAGGAAAAAAGTAGATTTATATCTAGATTTATTTCTAAGGTTTTTCACTCAGACTATGGTCATTGTGAGGGAATACCTCAGGATTTTGGGTCTCATGGCATCTATCATTCTCATGATACCCTGGCAAGACTCCATGTGAGAAAGATACAATAGTAGTTAAAGTCTCTTTAGTTCCAGCACCAACATCTTTGGTCCTTTCAAATCTCGGTGTTGGGGTTTGTCGGAAGGGAAATCATTTGGTGGAAATGGCAAATATCCTTAAATCCAGGTTTCCTCTTCTTTCTCCCTGTTCCAAAACAGCCACCCTAAGCCTTTACTTGGGAAGCAGTTTCAGGACAGATAATAAGGAGTAATACAAAATTTTGTTGTTGCTAACATTCTTACACATTTACAAGAAGCCCAAGGAAGGGGTATTATCTCTCTTTCTCTCTCTCTGTCACTCACTCTCACATTATCTCTGAAAAGGCAAAAACTGTGAATTACAACTATTCCATTAAACTTACACTTTTTCAGATGTGTAACAATCCAGTAATCCAAAAATAAATGGAAGTCTTTCCATAAAGAAAACAATACTCTGGGGCAGTAGTTTGAACCTCTGCCTTTTTATGCATCACATCAGATGTATGCAAACTGTGATTGTGTAGCAATTATAGCAGTAGCTAAGCAAGTAAGGTGGTTCTGTGGAAAAAAAGACAGGATGGGTAGAATGCACAACAGGGCAGCAGTGGGCCCCCTAGAGATGCAAAGTGTACTCATACTTGCAACAGTAGGTTGCGATAATGGAGAACACTAGAGTACAGTAGTGTGTTTTCATTCTGCTCTAAAATATTAAAGTAGTAGCATAGTTTGACAGCTGCAGGCTGTTGCCTTAACATTCTAAACCTCACTGCAAACAGTATTTTGTGAAAACTAGCATTAGACAAAACCCCAGCAATTACGTTAAAAAAAATTATTTGATGTTAACTGTCCATCATCTGAAGTGCTAACATAAAACATTTCTACTACTGTCCAGTTTTTCTGCACAACCCTAATTCTTCTTTATAACTTGTAAAATGTTTGATTTTCTGGTAAATCACTGAGGATTACAGTCAATAATGTCAGATATTAGAGTTTCATATCTACAGAAAATACATGCTGATGCAAAACCTGTTGTTCTAGTAACTTAAACATCCCATCCTGACTTGTCTGTTCAAGCTGTTCTAAGCTGCAGATAGACTGGCCTACTGCCCTGCTGTGATATTTGAAAAAGATAAGTGTTTATTTTCAGTTTTCTTCTGCACTTCTGTTTAATACATATCTCTGTAATCTGCACAACTGTTTTTGCAATCGGTGCAACTGTTTTTAGTCTCCTTTTTGTTGTGTGATACAGCTGAGTATCTTTACTGTTGTGACCCCTTCCGCTTGCAGTGAAATCTTTGTCTAGAGAGGGCTAGCTGTTTTCTTTGTGAGAGAAAGTAAATCAGACTGGTTTAATCTAGCTAAGGGCATTCCTGCAAAACTGTTTTTTTGATTGGATAATTGGGCTGGTTTCTGTTTCTCTGCCTTTAATAGGCAGTGCTTTAAATCAGATATACTCGTCTGCTCAACCTGTTCTAAGCTGCGGAGAGATTGGCCTACTGCCCTGCTGTGAAATTTGAAAAAGATAAGTGTTTATTTTCAATTGTCTTCTGCATTTCTGTTTAATACATATCTCTGTAATCTGTACAACTGTTTTTATCACCCACCCAGTTGTTGTGGTGGTCTTAAGTCTTGGTGGCTTTGAGTTGCCCGCCTCTGGTATAAAGTTGATACTGGACACTCCCCCCAGTCACATTACATCAGCTCACTCTACTGTTTATAGTGAGAACTTAGCAAAGTTGCACCCCTTTAGCTTCTGAACCTTGAATTATCTCATTATTTTCTGTCCTTCACTTTCTACTATAACAAAAAAAAAACTGTACCTCTTTCTACTTCTTTTTGCAGTTTGCCATATTTATTACTGTTTGTTGGTAATAAATATGGCAAACCGCAAAATGAAGTAGAAAGAGGTACATAGGTATACATCTGCTGTAGTGCAGCGGTAGCGTTGTTGCTTCACAGCAAGAGGTTCTCCCGTTCAATTCTCGGCTGGAGTGCGGGGAGTGCCTTCTGTGTGGAGTCTGCATGTTCTCCCCATGGTTGGGTGGGCGTTCGAAAGACATGTGTAAATGGGTGTGCCTTCAGTGAAGGTTGAACGTCGAGTTGGCACCTTGGCATTCGTGAAAATCTACTGCCAATCATTAGCGGACCGGAGTTCCGCTGTGGCGACCCCTAACCGGGAAAAGCCGAAAGACAATAACAACATTACTGCTTGTTGATTGTTGTTTGTCTTTCGGCTTTTTCCTGGTAAGGGGTCGCCACAGCAGAACTCCAGTCCGCTAATGATTGGCAGTAGATTTTTATGAAAAGCCGAGGTGCCAGCTCGATGCCCAATCTTCAACGAAGGCACGCCCATTTATTCACGCATGTCTTTCGATCGCTACCCAACCGCGGGAAGGACATGCAGACTCCACACAGAAGGCACTCCCAAGCCAAGCTGAGAATCAAACAGGAAAACCTCTTGCTGTGAGGTAACAACGCTACCGTCGTACCACCGTGGCAACCTAATTTGATTTAATTGTATAATGGAACAAATTAAAATTTACCAACTGAAGCTAAACGGTTTACATATAGGGACAGAATGACACCGAAAAAAAATGTTCCAACAGAAGGCGAAAAGCCGAGGCACCAAAATGTCGTGCAACAAAGAAGCTTTGTCCTGCCCGTGGTATTCTTGTTTTCGTTGTGTTTCTGCTGCTTTGTGGTTTGGAGTTTGGGAGCGTTTATATTTGAGTCACTACAAAACAATCTGAAGAGTAATGCAAACAGTCAATGCCCCAACTACCTTGCTTAATTTCATTATACAGTAGTCAGAACATTGGACCAAAAACGATTTTAAACACAATCCAGGCACTGAAAGTTACTAACATAATTTTATGTTTGGCTGTCTGCAGTTTTAAGAATAGATTAAACAACACAGTTAAAAGAAGGCATCAACATTTGAAACAAAGACACAGGTACATATCTATAATGACCAAACAAGACAAGTTACGACTGCCAAGTAATGAAATAAGCAAAGTAGTCTGGCATTAACTACTACGTCTTCCACACAAGTCATTTTAAAAGCATATTATATCATATTTTAATCACTTTTGTTCTGTATGGTAATCTACTCATATAGCTTAGGCTACTGCAGCAATGATCAATACAAAGACCATATTACAGCTGTGTAAGTAAACTTAACATAACAATAGATGTTCGAATGATCACTGTTGCAGTAGCCACTTCCTCCCTCCCTCCCTCCCTCCCTCCATCCCCCTTGTTTCTTGATGTGTTGTTATTTCCAGGGTGTGGACTTTTATTTTTCATAGTTCCTAGCATTCTCCTTTCAAGACTCAGCTTCTCTCTTTCAGTTGACATGAAGGCTTGAACTGACTAATGGTTTGGGTGTGAGGAAGGTTCCCTGCACTTTGGAAGCTGGATGGTTGTTATATCCCTGTAGGAAATAACCCATATAGTTTAGGCTACTGCACCAGTGATCATTCAAACATCTACTGTTATGGTACATTAACTTACACAACTGTACTTTCTAGTCATGCCAATAAGTTAAAGAAAGAAAGAGGAATCTTTCATCTCCCTTTATCAGAAGCAAAAATAAATTACCTTGTGTGGTAGAGTTTTCCAATGCAGTTCATTAAAGTCTATAGATTTTAAACTGTCTCTGATATTATGCTTATATGTATTATTATTTTACATCTTATATTTTTTATCATGTTTTTCATAGTATCTCACATCCCTATTATAAATGGGAAGAGTGATGTGCTATTTGGTGTTCAGAGTTTATGATAATTTGATGTCCAGCTTTTTAGCCATGTTACCAACTTTTCAAATGATTTTGTACCTGTTTTCAACATCTGCAGGTTGAGAGGTGTAGAAGCAGTTTATTTATGTAATCAGTTATCCTTGGCATACATCAACTGTCTCTAATTTTTTCTCACATTTTTTCATTGTCCCTTGTATTTTTTTTTTCTGATAAATCACCGAGGATCACAATCAGTCAATGATGTCAGTAATTATTGTTATTGTCCAAAAATACATGTTGATGCAAAACCTTATGTTCTATTACATTTTTAAGGTGGATTAGAGTAACATTTTGCCCCCCCAATTATATTTGGCTTTGTCCAGAATTCTGAAGTAAAGACGCTGACTGCTGATGATTGTTAGTAAGTAGGCTGGCTCACAGGACTGTCTTTTAGCCATGATCCCAGGCATATACAAAACACGGGTGTGTGTAAGATGTTCAGAAGTGAAGGGAGCAATGATTATTAAATGTA
This sequence comes from Protopterus annectens, assembly GCF_019279795.1. Classification (NCBI taxonomy): domain Eukaryota; kingdom Metazoa; phylum Chordata; order Ceratodontiformes; family Protopteridae; genus Protopterus; species Protopterus annectens. Next base: position 528,477,118 of record NC_056733.1, read on the forward strand.
CGTTTTAAGTGAAGGTCTTTCACATATCAGGTACATATTGTTGGTCAAGACTGACACAGTAATGTTGAAAAAATTAACAAATGATGTTAGATTACTACCAGCGTTGGCTGTGCAATACACTTCTTCTTTCGGCTTTTCCCAGTTAAGGGTTGCCACGGCGGATCACTGTCCGCTCATAAGGAATAATACAAAATTTTGTTGTTGCTTACATTCTTACACATTTACAAGAAGTCCAAGGAAGGGGTATTATCTCTCTTTCTCTCTCTCTGTCACTCACTCTCACACTCTCTCTGAAAAGGCAAAAACTGTGAATTACAACTATTCCATTAAACTTACACTTTCTCAGATGTGTAACAATCCAGTAATCCAAAAATAAATGGAAGTCTTTCCATAAAGAAAACAATACTCTGGGGCAGTAGTTTGAACCTCTGCCTTTTTATGCATCACATCTATGTATGCAAACTCTGATTGTGTAGCAATTATAGCAGTAGCTAAGCAAGTAAGGTGGTTCTGTGGAAAAAAGACATGATGGGTAGAATGCACAACAGGGCAGCAGTGGGCCCCCTAGAGATGCAAAGTGTACTCATACTTGCAACAGTAGGTTGCGATAATGGAGAACACTAGACTACAGTAGTGTGTTTTCATTCTGCTCTAAAATATTAAAGTAGTAGCATAGTTTGACAGCTGCAGGATGTTGCCTTAACATTCTAAACCTCACTGCAAACAGTATTTTGTGAAAACTAGCATCAGACAAAACCCCAGCAATTAACGTTAAAAAAATGATTTGATGTTAACTGTCCATCATCTGAAGTGCTAACATAAAACATTTCTACTACTGTCCAGTTTTTCTGCACAACCCTGATTCTTCTTTATAACTTGTAAAATGTTTGATTTTCTGGTAAATCACTGAGGATTACAGTCAATAATGTCAGATATTAGAGTTTCATATCTTCAGAAAATACATGATGATGCAAAACCTGTTGTTCTAGTAACTTAAACATCCCATCCTGACTTGTCTGCTCAAGCTGTTCTAAGCTGCAGATAGACTGGCCTACTGGCCTACTGCCCTGCTGTGATATTTGAAAAAGATAAGTGTTTATTTTCAGTTGTCTTTTGCACTTCTGTTTAATACATATCTCTGTAATCTGCACAACTGTTTTTGCAATCTTTGCAACTGTTTTTAGTCTCCTTTTTGTTGTGTGATACAGCTGAGTATCTTTACTGTTGTGACCCCTTCCGCTTGCAGTGAAATCTTTGTCTAGAGAGGGCTAGCTGTTTTCTTTGTGAGAGAAAGTAAATCAGACTGGTTTAATCTAGCTAAGGGCATTCCTGTAAAACTGTTTTTTTGATTGGATAATTGGGCTGGTTTCTGTTTCTCTGCCTTTAATAGGCAGTGTTTTAAATCAGATATACTCGTCTGCTCAACCTGTTCTAAGCTGCAGAGAGATTGGCCTACTGCCCTGCTGTGAAATTTAAAAAAGATAAATGTTTATTTTCAATTGTCTTCTGCATTTCTGTTTAATACATATCTCTGTAATCTGTACAACTGTTTTTTATCACCCACCCAGTTGTTGTGGTGGTCTTAAGTTTTGGTGGCTTTGAGTTGCCCGCCTCTGGTATAAAGTTGATACTAGACACTCCCCCCCAGTCACATTACATCAGCTTACTCTACTGTTTATAGTGAGAACTTAGCAAAGGCGCACCCCTTTAGCTTCTGAACCTTGAATTATCTCATTATTTTCTGTCCTTCACTTTCTACTATAACAACAAAAAAAACTGTACCTCTTTCTACTTCATTTTGCAGTTTGCCATATTTATTACTGTTTGTTGGTAATAAATATGGCAAACCGCAAAATGAAGTAGAAAGAGGTACATAGGTATACATCTGCGGTAGTGTAGCGGTAGCGTTGTTGCTTCACAGCAAGAGGTTCTCCTGTTCAATTCTCGGCTGGAGTGCGGGGAGTGCCTTCTGTGTGGAGTCTGCATGTCCTCCCATGGTTGGGTGGGCGTTCGAAGACATGTGTAAATGGGTGTGCCTTCAGTGAAGGTTGAGCGTCGAGTTGGCACCTTGGCGTTAGGTGAAATCTACTGCCAATCATTAGCGGACGGAGTTCGGCTGTGGCCCTAACCAGGAAAAGCCGAAAGACAATAACAACATTACTGGTTGTTGTTTGTCTTTTGGCTTTTTCCCGGTAAGGGGTCGCCACAGCAGAACTGTAGTCCGCTAATGATTGGCAGTAGATTTTTATGAAAAGCCGAGGTGCCAGCTCGATGCCCAATCTTCAATGAAGGCATGCCCATTTATGCACGCATGTCTTTCGATCGCTACCCAACTGCGGGAAGGACATGCAGACTCCACACAGAAGGCACTCCCAAGCCAAGCCCAGAATCAAACAGGAAAACCTCTTGCTGTGAGGTAACAACGCTACCGTCGTACCACCGCGGCAACTTAATTTGATTTAATTGTATAATGGAACTAATTAAAGTTTACCAACTGAAGCTAAAGAGTGTACATATAGGGACAGAATGACACCGAAAAAAAATGTTCCAACAGAAGGCGAGAAGCCAAGGCACCAAAATGTCGGGAAACAAAGAAGCTTTGTCCTGCCCGTGGTATTCCTGTTTTCGTTGTGTTTCTGCTGCTTTGTGGTTTGGAGTTTGGGAGCGTTTATGTTTGAGTCACTACAAAACAATCTGAAGAGTAATGCAAACAGTCAATGCCCCAACTACCTTGCTTAATTTCATTATACAGTAGTCAGAACATTGGACCAAAAACAATTTTAAACACAATCCAGGCACTGAAAGTTACTTTCATAATTTTATGTTTGGCTGTCTGTAGTTTTAAGAATAGATTAAACAACACAGTTAAAAGAAGGCATCAACATTTGAAACAAAGACACAGGTACATATCTATAATGACCAACCAAGACAAGTTACGACTGCCAAGTAATGAAATAAGCAAAGTAGTCTGGCATTAACTACTACGTCTTCCACACAAGTCATTTTAAAAAGCATATTATATCATATTTTTAATCACTTTTGTTCTGTACAGTTTTGGTTGTGGGAAACTGTACTTACAAGCGCTTCAGACACCGAGACCAGGGAATAAGTCTAACAACACGATGACCTTAAGACCAAGCTAAATAAGATCCATCGGGAGCAAATGCAACTGTCCATGTTTCATGGCCTGATTTGTGAATAAAAGGGGGTGCTGGTGTTGAAAGTTCTCCAATGAGGTGTGAAGTTGCTGTACAACAAGGGAAGATGGGGAGAAAAACAATTATTTCAAAAAATCTCTTCATACACGTAAATACAACAGGATGCAAACTTGAACAAATTAAACTATACAAAATCATACTAATACACTTGCTTGGGTAAGCAAACCACCACAAGAGAGGTTTCAAAATACAAGAATCATTGACCTCTGCTGCAGGAGGATTTGTTATGCATGAGAATTAACATCTGTCCCAACTCACCAGATTTCCATCAGTCTGACAACTGAGGGAAAGTCAATATACTTTTTACTTTTTATTTAAAGCTCAGAGCACACCACCTGCTCAAACAACCAAGTATAACAAATACAAAATTCCCCAACACTGCAAAAATTTTTATCACACATGAAAGAAATGCATACACATTATAGGAGATGACAAAGCATCACAAGTAGAAACACAATTGTTTAAGTTACTGACTTTCAGTACACTTACCCAGCCAAATACATATTAACACTAGATTACTGCTTGTTGGTAGCCTCACTAAATTAATGACCATGTTCTACTGAGTCACTGCTTTGTTGGTGCTGTCTGTTACTGTTGTGATTTGTAAGCTATTGTTTCAAAGCAATCTACTTATTAACTATATTTCATTGCTATCTACAGCAATTCATTGCTGTTTGGCTGCATTTCGCTGCATTTTGTTGGTGTTTGACTGTATTTTTTCATACTGCAAGTGCTATTCTTTTTACTATAAGTGATTAATCTGTGCTTCACTGTGAGTTTATTCTTATTGAGTTCGTAACCTTAAAATTGAGAAGGATAGTCCCAATACAGGTCTGAAGTATCCAGAGCTTCAGCTGCATGGTTTTAAACCCTTTTTGAGGTATTCCAGCTGTAAGTTAACTGTTTCTTTCTGAAAAAAAAGTTCTAAGCTTGTTTTCCACCTTTCCTGTTACTAGAGTAGTCCAGATACAGATTTGCTGTATCCAGGACAGTTTTGTAAGTTTCTGAGTTCCCCAGACCCTTCTGTGTTAGAGGGAAGCCTTCCAGCTTATCAGTGGGAGTGGTAAGCACTAGGTAGCCTATCTACCACAAGAGGAGTGGTTTCTGGGTCTGAAATTGTAGTTTATTAGCCGTGTGGGCAGTTTTTTCTATCCCTGTCAACTTTCTCTTCTCTCTTGCACTTTAATTAGCTTATTCGTCAGCACTTCATCAGGCTTTTTGTAGCAATTATTGTAGCACACATACGTGCTATCAGCACTAGACTTCCTATAAGGAAACAGCTCCAGTACTTAGTAATGATGACCATCCCTCCTGGCATGTCTAAAGGTCAGTTTCCTGTGCTTTTTCTTATTAACCTGGTGAACTTGGGCATTCTGAGGCAGTGTAGCAACTGCCTCATGTACACAGACAACCCTCTCCTCTTGCCTCCCAACACTCAGACTTGTGAGAGATGTGCCTATATCTTCAAATTGGAAGCCATGCACTCACCAGCCAAGATGGGAATAGCTGGTCAAAAGGAGAAGGTCAACACCTGCACCACACCACATGGAACACATAGCCCTCCAAAGATACCCACCATCACAGTCCTCACATAAAAACACAAACCACATGCCCACCTTCGTGGAGGCTCTCAATAGAAATCTACCCAAACAGCAGAGATCTCCAAGGCAGAAACACACTCGACCACCACAACACAGCACAAACCACAAGACACATACCTCACCTACACAGTGTGCCACTCAACCTAAGCCCCTAAGGCAAAACAGCTTGCCCAATACAATAATTTTAGGTGACTCAATAGTGAGGTACACTGATGTCCCACTCACTAGGTTGAATAAGGAGAAAGTAACAGTCAGCTGTCTATCAGACACATAACACACGCACTCAGGTCACTACACAACAAGTATGACTCTGTCATTGTCCTTGTGGGTGTGAATGACCTGAGACACACTTCCCTGGACTACATGAAAAGAGACATGGTGGAGCTCTCAGATTATGTGGCCCAGGCAGGTATGACCCTAGACCTGAGCAGCTTCCTACCATCACCCAGAATGATACCGCAGTACAAACAGAAAATTATTGACTTCAACAATTGGCTAAGTTTCTGGTGTCATTCTAAGGGGATGCAGTATCTATCTGCTTGGGATGACATGACTGACAGACCTCGATACTTTGCCAGAGATGGCCTGCATCTGTCACCCCTGGGTTTTTGGGTACTGGCTAAGGCTCTTGCCACCCCTATAGTGCCATTTTTAGGTGGTGTTCCAAAGACCAAATTACCGCCGTAACAGCTATAAATAAATGCAATCTGAGGGTCATGCTGCTCAACACTAGAAGTCTAAATCACAAGATACACTCGCTTGAAGCACTCCTCAAAATGGAAAACATCGACATTTGTGCTGTAACGGAGACCTAGTTTAAAGCAGCATAAAGCACCCCTGTGCTACCAGGCTACAACTCATTCCACACCTTTCGACTCCAGAACATGGACCGAAGCTCCAAAGGCAGCAGTGTCTCCATAAACTGGAGCACCCAGGAAACCCATGTGACTGCAGGGGGGAGATGTAGACTCTGCACAGAAGGCACCCCAGAAATGAATTGAACCAGAGAACCCCTTGCTGTGAGGTGACAATGCTAACCGCTGCACCACCGCAGCCACCAAATTAGATATGAATCTGATATCGACCCAAGGAATGCCATTCTATCCCTTTGCTGCCATTTGGGGCAATCTTCATGACTGGTATTGGGGGTGATACGTTGGGGTCTATGTCAGATCATCGAATGGCCACATTGTCGAACATCATATCATCAACAATGCAGGCTGTCAAACCCCTCTCCATGTGGGGGTCTGTGCCCTCCAAACCCCCTGCAAATTATATATACCATTTTCAAAATTGCACTACAGTTGGGAAAAGGGTAAATTTCCTGATCCCCACCATAACGCAATCTCAGTAAGATCAGTTTGATAGCCTGCATTGTCAATGAGATGATACGTTTGACAATGTGGTCATTCAGTGGTCTGACATAAACCTGATAAGTGGTTCTGAAAAACAAAAAAGTCTTGAAGGTTAATCTGATTGGTGCAAACAGCATTTGTCTCTGCCCTTTCTGTTTTCAGTATTGGTTCTCAAAGAGGTATTAAAAAGCCAGTTTGTTGTATTATCATGGTTAACTAGTCCAAATAACATTTGGGATTGCTGTTACAAGTTCTGAGATATTCTTCACAAATCGGCAAAAAATATTAGGCAGCATAGTTTCACATACTCTGCACTTTCGCATGACTTTTTCAGTCTGTTGGAGATGTAGTAAAGATGTAAAAGCTGACTGGATACACATGTTTATGGAGTGCGAAAAGTTAAATGTATATCAGGAAGAGATATGTATGTTTTTTAAGGGGTTATAGTCTGATAATTGTTCCTTAACTAGATCAGAAAAAGTAATGAATGTTACATTTCCTTTATCTGTAAAAAACAAACAAAATGTTCTGGAGTTTCCTGGAGCTACAAGTGGAATTTGTAACAGCTTAGGGAATCAAACCCAGTATCATAGGAAGCAGCTGTCTTTTGATTTGGTATATAAAAGTAGCAGAGGGTGTGGGGGTTGCACAGGGGGCACTTACCCCCTTGCAAAAAAATGTTTCAATGTTCTAAGTATCTATCTTTTAAGATCGATGATTTGAGGGTCAATGTTTCGTAGTTTCAATAGAATATTGTATATATATATATATACACACACACACACACACACACACATATAATATATAAACAAACAAATCCAGTACTCAAAATAATGTTCAAAAAAAAGTTTCTTAGGCCAATGGCTTCTAAAACTCACAAACCAGTTTTGCTTAATCAAGCTTCATCAGTGCTCCTCAGAGCTGCAAATTCTATCATTCAGAATATCTAAGACTCAAAATATTTAAACCCATATTATCAAAAAATAAAACCTAGTTTACACAAGGGAGCAGTCCCCCTGCACCCCCATACTCCCCGCAAATTGTATATACCAACTCCAACCAAGATTGTACAACAGTGAAGAAAAGGCAAATTCCCAGTTTTCAGTACCCTCAGTTTCAGCTATTTGTGCAAACAACAGCTTTTAGGTATTTCGACTTTAGATGAAATGAATGTAATCCACATGTATATTTATATATATATATATATATATATATATATATATATATCTTCTTTCGGCTTTTTCCCGGTTAGGGGTTGCCACAGCGGATCACCTGTCCGCTCATGATTGGCAGTGGAGTTTTTGCAGTGTCGAGTTGCCAGCCCGACGCCCAACCTTCCGCAGAAGGCACACACACACACACGCACTCACATCTAGAGCCAATTCAGTGTGTCCAATCTACCTACAGCATGTCTTTGGGATGTGGGAGGAAACCCACGCGACCACAGGGTGGACATGCAGACTCCGCACAGAAGGCACCCCAGCCGAGGATATATATATATATATATATATATATATATATATATATATATATATATATATATATATATATATACACATATATACACACAGGTATATGCCTTGGCATCAATGTCCTTTTCCCATATTGTACATGGAGTTGGGGTGTCACATCAACAATATGTGTATACAGATGTGTGTGTTTGTGTGTGTGTGTGTGTGTGTGTGTGTGTGTGTGTGTGTGTGTGTGTGTGTGTGTGTGTGTGTTTGTTGCGCAGAAGTGCAAAGGGCTACCATGTATAACTTTAAATGTTAGTCCCTAGCTACAGAGAATTTGCATGTCATATGGTACACCTTTCTTCTAGAAGTAACCCTGAATATCTCATAGAGAATAAAAGTTCATTGTCATTGTCTCTATTGCTTCCTCAGAGTCCTTATAAACATTCAAATGCTAGACATCACAGTATCTTAATGTTTGTTTTGGTTATTACTTGTTTTCATGGTTAAACTGAAAAAATTCTCTCATAATTTTAGTTCTGTCCTGACAGAAATATAATATAGGTCTTTATTTCCAAAACCATCATGAGAAGTCTCTTTATCAGACTTGAAACTAATTGTGATTTTAATGTGTTGTGAGAACAAAACCTAGTTGCTAAAAACACAGGAAAGTTTCTCATATTCAGAGTACAATTTCTGTAGGAACTTTGTTTGAATGAGGCAGTCATGTTAAATCTGAACTCCTTTCAAGTTATATGCATGCAAATTGCTGTAGTGCAGAAGGCAGGCCAAAAGGGAAGGCCGTAAATTAAAAACTGGGAATTGCCTCACACAGACCTCATAAATTTTCCATGGGACTTTAAAAAATTGGATGTAGAAGCAGGTGGATGTATAAGCAGGCATCCTGCATGTCCACTTGCTAGAAATGTATCTTGTTACAGTTAATGCAGGAGGCTGAGTTTTGTATAGTCTAGACAGACTTAATATGGGCTTCCACTATTTTTCTTACTTTGAGACCAGAAAAAAAAACATAATGTAAAGCTCTCTTCTTTCTTCTGTTTCTGGACCCATTTGGATTGCATTGCCAATGAGAAAGTTTTAAAACATTGACATGGCCAAAGGAATTTGATGTCTTGGAGTAAATGGAATGGGGTCCTGCTATTGATTTCCTGTACATTTCCATTGCATATTCCTTGACATTACCTCACCAACCCATCAGTCTGACCTTTTTAGATGTTATTGGATTATGTAAAGAGAAAATCTATATCCTATATGTACTGCATGAAATGGGGCAAGTGTTGATGGAGCCCTGTCTCATAACTGTGTGGTGAAGGATATGTCTTGCTCATAGAAGGCAGTGGGCTGTTGTTGCTTCCTGATTTTTTATTTAAACTGCCTTCTATTACAAACCTGCTGCTATATGGTTTGCATCATGTGAAATGGTTATTTTTTTACTTTTTTTAAGTGTAATCTCTTTTGTATTTAGGAACTAGTGTTTTAAAATTCCACTTTGTTTTATCCTTTTACTTCAGCTGTTTCAAAACTTCCTGAAGTAGTGAGCCAAAACAAAATGCCCCATGAAATGGGTAATTGATTATTTTGGGTTTTACTCTTTATAGAAAGTTTGGATTCTTAGCCATGCTTGCCTTCCAATAGCATATTCTCTAAAACAGGCATTTACAGCATTGTCACATTTACCCACATAGGATTCAGCATTTCTGTAATTTGTTTCCATTTTGAAATCTTTTCTCTTATAATGCCTTATGCTGTGTCTTAGTTCAAATTGTCAGTCTGCTTCAGAATATCAGACTAGTATGCCTGACGCTGTGATGCAGAGGGATGGAGCTCTGATGGTAACCTAAGTGACTGGGTTTCATATAGTGGCCCTGACAATGTTGGAGCCAGGCAAGGATGCAGAGCAGGCTTCTTGATCATTTTAGTGAACAAATTTGTACTTTAGGTATACTGTGTAACATGGTTTTGAGTTATTAGACCCATATCACAAAATGCTGGACTGCTATTAATTTTTTACAACTTTTTTGGGTAAATTTTGCCCCCTAACCCTGCCTTCTTCCTGGGAGAGATGAATGGGACATACCACTTAACTGCTCTCTTTGACTATAATGTCCTTTGTGCAAGGATGACTTCTCACTCCTGATGACATCAGTTGCTGTCAGATCAGTGACCAGATTCTTACAGAGATAAGTACACTCTCCAGGTATTCTGCAAAACTTGTTAGACTTTATAGGAGCAGGTGGTATGGCTTGGCATCTGGGCCCTGTCTCCTTTCTGAAAAGATATGGAAGAAATCAGTAAAGGGTAGAATACATACAGGGTTATGCTGATTCTGGGAATAGCATTTTTATCAGATCACTTGAAATCTCCAGGAGGAAGCGTTTGTACCAGATCACTTGAAATGGTATTTCCTAAAGTTAAACATATCACTAAAAGGCATGCCTTCATAAAGGGAAACTGAAGATATTGATCCATTATCATCATAGTCTATATCATAACCCATAAATGTCTACATGTCTGAAGTCCATGAGTAGATGTTATCTCTCTAACATTAAAAGATAATTTTTCATTTGGACATCTGCTCAACTAACAGGAGAATTAAGAAATCAAACAAAATTCAGATCAAGTGATAGGAAGACCCATGAACAGTTACTGGTAAGAATTAAACAAATCAAAAACAAACTTCACATAATAAATGAAACTCAATAACAGATATGTCAGATATCCAAGAAATCAAGTAGAGTTCAAAGTGTATAGAAAATTACAGGCAGCAAAAAAACAAAGAATAAAGAATCAAAATGGACAAAAAGTGTAGACAGTGTACACAGCAATGGCCTCCAATCATAAAATCCATGAACACAACTCTAGATGTCCGTACATTCATTGCTGTAGTATTCTCAACAGATGTGATTCCCTGCTGTGGAAGCCTGAACGTTAGAGTCAGTCTACGAAAGACTACTTGTTACTTTTAACATACACCAGACATCACCCAGATGCTCCTTGTGTAGCATAGGGCATAAAGGTGATGTTCAGGCCTACCATAATCAAAATTTCTTTGCCGGGAGTCTGAACATATCTTTTTATTGTCGGTCTGTTTATCTGCAGCCGTGTTCTGCCAGTTGAATGCATTTTCACTCTCCAGTGACTACCTTTGCCTGTTTGCTGACTTCTATTGCAGTTGCAGATAGGTGCTGCATTAGGGATTTTGTTTTTTCTTACTTTTGAGTGCTCCTTGGGGTTAATGTCAACCAGGAAGGGTAAATACCAGTGTGGGAGACAGATTCCCCATAAAGACTGCCACAATAAGCATCTTTTTTGTCTAGGAGCTTCTTGTGACCATATATCTTGTTCTATTTGTCAGGCATTCATTCCAAAAACCCTTGGCAGTAGACTTTCTTCCCTTTCCTTGTATCTTGAGAACCAGTGTCTTAAGCTTCTTGCTAAACATACAGTGGAAGAAATCTCCTGCACCGAGCGTCAGTCATTAGGGAAGAAGAAGGTGAAAAAGGTATGAGTGGAATCTTATGCTGTCCAGCCTCTGCCAGGTGTTTCTCCCAAGGTGATTACAAACCTGGAGGCTCACCCGGCTGTGTTGTCAGATTTCACCGCTGCAACCGTGTTGGAGGCCGGTGAGGGTCCTGCTGGCAGCATGTCTGAAGAGGCTTTGCAGGAATCATTCTTGGACATTTGGGGGGAAACCACGGCTGATTTTTTTTCCCAAGGGGTTTAGGGGAGTTCCTCAGTTTTTGGTTGGGGAAGAAGTTCCAATTATGGTTCTTGACTGCTGTCTTGGGTCTGAGCCTTCTCAGTTTTTTGGAGGATACGTTCCCTTAAAAAAGAAACAACAAAATTAAACATGCTTCTTCTGCTCATAGGGATCCACAAAGTGAGTGGCAGGCCTTCACTTAGGGGCTATTTACTGCTTTAATATCCTTAAAGCCTTCCCAAGGAGTTTTGTATCCTGCTCCTCCTTGGTGCTCCACTCCCCTTAAAAGGCCTAAAGAACAGGATTCTTCTGTGAATGAGTCGAATTCATATAATGAATCCCTGATTTATTCTACTCAAATTCTTTCTCCTTTAGACTATGGGTCAGAGGAGAAGGACTCTATTAGTCCTGATATTCCTTTTGAGGAAATTTTCTTTGAGACACACTTTTTAGGAAGATTAATTTTTTTTTTAAGTGGGATTGTGCTCATGTCTCTGATATCCATAAGAGGTAGTATGAGTTGCTACAGTTGGAATCCCCTAAATCTGTGGGTATTCCTTCTGTTTTGTCTACTTTGTTGGATGCTTTTTCCAGTGCCTCTCATTAGCCTGATTCTCTGCCCCTGCTCCAAGAAGCCTGACAGGTTTTATAGGGTGCCTGAGGATTGTTCTTTCCTATATAAATGTCTTGCTGCTGACCCCTCTGTCATGTGTGTAGCCTTTGATAAGCCATTTTGATTAATTCCTTTGCTCAAGTTATTGCCTTCTGACAAGGATAGCAGAGCTATGGATAGGTTGGGTAAGAAGGTTTACACTTCTGCTACCCTAGCTTTTAGGGCTATTAATTTTCTGCTACCCTAGCTTTTAGGGATATTAATTATCAGACATATATGTCTAGGTATGTGTTGGCTCTTCATTTTCAGACCTGTCAACTTATTTCTGATTTTCCAGACTCCGAGGGTACAACTTCTGTTCTTTCCTTGCTAGGGGCTTCCTCTTCAGTCATTCATCATTCTAGTAAATGTAGTTATGCATAGTATCTCTAGAGCTATGGCTGGTTTTGCTAGTTCCACTCTTCCTGGCTTTTTAGGGGGCTGTTCTGTGCCTTCCCCCTCCCAAGTTTCCTCTTGAGCTTTGCCACTCTCCCATATGTTAGGAATTCTGCAACAGTGAATGTAAGGACATAGTACAGTTGTGTAAAATCTTAACATAACAGTAGATGTCCTTGCCTTCACTGCTGCAGTATTCACTCCCTTCATATCCTTAGTCTTTTGCCTTCCTGGATGTACAGGTTACCTCTTGGGTTTCTTGGACTGTGTTCCTACTGGGGCATTCAGTTCTGATTATGATAGGCCTGAACATCACCTTTATGCCCTATGCTATGCAAGGAGCATTTGGATGACATTCTGCATACCTTTTAAAAGCAACAAGTAGTCTTTGGTAGACTGGCCAGATGTTTGGACTTCCACGACAGGGAATCCCATTTGTTAAAAATACTGCAGCAGTGAAGGCAAGGCCATCTAAGGTTATGGTAAGATTTTAAACAACTGTACTTTCCAAATGTAATCAGTCAAAAAGCAGCCTACAATGTCTAAGAATCAATTAAAGCAATCTATTCCAAACATCCAAATTCGGCTCCTGCAAATTCACAGGTTATGTAAAACACTAGATTACACTTATTAGGAAGTGAGTAGTAACAACAATAGTTAACATTTAAAACATCAGGCCAGTGCTCTCTCAGCAGGATACTAACTGCTCTGACCATACAACAACTCTAGCTAAAGAGGTGTGGAATAGCAGAGCAGGGAACAATCACCTATGTCTTCTTTTTATCATTAGTATTGCCGGGGAAATCAGTGCCTGCACAAAGTCAAACATTTCAGCAAATGAACAGTAGTTAGGCTGTCAACTTCAAAATCATGTGCCAATAGATTTGTCTACAGGATAATTTAGCACAATCCACACAAGCCATTGATGCCAAATTTAAATTCAAGAACAGATTATCCAGTATAGTAATCTAATAATAAACATCAATGAATAAGAGTCTAACAAGTGTTGATTTTAAATGAATCAAACTTTATTTGCAGAATAAATAGCATCAGCATATGAATCTACATCTTCAAAAGAAAACAAGCCCTTAAACTGGAAAAGTAACATAGGCAGAGGTCAAATATAAGGGTCAATATTAGAACACCGAATGTTCAAAAGTTTGAGTGTTCTAATATCGACCCGTTTTCAGCGAATGCTGAAAATATCGAAGAAACAGAAAAACAAAATTTTTCCTAAAAAAATAATTTGGTTGTCCGTTTCTGTTGCTTCGGTATTTTCAGCACTGTGGTGAAAAGTTACGGGTCGGGTTCAGGTAAGTGTGCGATTGTGTGGACGTGAAGGTTAGGGTGGGTTAGGTGAGTTAGGGTTAGGGCACGGGTCAGGTAAGTGTGCAATTGTGTGGACGTGAGGGTTAGGGTGGGATAGGTGAGTTAGGGTTAGGGTGCGGGTGAGGTGACTGTGTGATAGTGACGGACCTTAGGGGTTAGGGTTTGGGTTAAGGTAAGTGGATAGTGGTGTATGTATAGTTTAGTGTAGGGTTAGGTGTAAGAGTTTAGGTGTATGTGTGTCGGTTGCTGTTTGTTTGGTGTGCTTGTGTTGTATGTGTTTTGGAACAGCACATTTTTTACCTAGGAAAAAATTCACTGTTCTGTATGCTTGATGTTTTAAATTTTCGATTCATAGGGTTCGATATTAGAACACTTGAAATTTTGAACGTTCTGTGTTCTAATATAGACCCAAATATAACTACTGGTCTCTTAAACCACCATAAGTTCATTCATAATCCTAAAAAGGGCTGTCTCAGAATGTTAAGACTAAAAGCCAGTATGATGAACATTTGAGACTACGTGATGTCAAACAGGAATACAAATTGTTGTAAAACACTGTCTTAATAACCTTTTCAATAAACATAACTCTATAGACTGGATGAAAAGTTTACACAGTAAATTAAAAGTTTACTCAACAGATGGGTGGATAGTGCCTTTTCTAGTGAACATGTAACTCTTTGTAAAGAAACCCACACTATCTGGAAAATCAAACAAGCTACAACAAGGTTTGCATAACTGGAATCCAGTCTGCAAAAGACTGGATAGAGAACCTGAAGCTATTTTTATAGTGTTTTTAGAGTCAACATAACAAAAATTGTTGGAGATTTTATCCCTAGGCCTCTGCTGAAGATGTACTCTTGTGACCCAGTTAGACTTTCCCAGTAAACAAATGTCATTAAAATAATAAACAAATAAGAAAATCTGACCGGCAAACCCTGAGAGATTTTATCATTGGGAGGACTCAAAAGCATAATGTTAGCAGTCTTACTGTGAATAAACAATATAATCTCCTCAGACTGAAAAGAAGAAAAAACTCTTTGACTGGAAAGATGAGGTTGGATGCACAGACTTCCAAACACCCATAAAAGTTTGCCTGGATGATTTGTTGTAGTAGAAATCTCAGTGGACAAGGGACATTGCCTTCATAGTTGAGATTTCTGAACATTATGCCAAGTAACAGGCATCCAGTCTAAGTTCTCCTCCAGAAATCCCAGACTTCCTCTACATTGCTCCAGTTTCCAACCTATGTTCTACTCCTACATCTTATGAAGATCATGATGTTACAGACTTTCACTGCGTATGAGCAGAACCAGAAACAGACAAACAGGGGCCATTTGCCTAAGTGTAAACATCACTGTAGAATTACAAAAACTGACCAATGCATCAGGAACATCAACACTGTAATCCAAGTAGAACTGATTCAGTAAGGGAATCAGGTCACAGGCAGAGATTTTCTTTGAAATCCCTATATTGAATCAGTTTAGTATTAAGTGACCTCATTCAAGACAGTCCAAGGTTGGAGAGAATCAGATTATGATCAGGCCAAGAAAATAGCTACCCTTGTAACCTAGATGTACATGTATCTAGTGAGAAGATCAAGTTAAGAAAATGCTGTTTTACATGACTGGTAGGGAAAACCTCCTGAGCAAAGACAAACCCCTTCTGTAACATGGAGGAATTCCATGTCAAGCCTAACCAAATTATTTTCAATCTGGACATTAAAATTGCGACTTCTAAGATGGCTGCACATTGAGTAGCAGATTAACTGTAGCTCTTCCAGTGTGAAAACATAAACTCAACAAAGAAGGCTGGTAGACTTTTGTGTTTATGGGTAAATTTCAGTAACTGGCTAGTAAGTATATTGCCTTGATGCCTGGAAAAAAGAAATACAGAACACCTGGAAAAAATCAGCTACAAAAAGTGAGGAAGAAACACTGACTTGTGAAAGTTCTGCAGCTTTTTAGCAAAAAGCAATGCAGCCTCCAGACATGACGTCTAGTAACCTACAGGAATATATAAGACAATTACACACAGACCTGGTTAAAATAAATGAAGCACAAACAACAAAAGGCGCTAAAAAATGGAAGAAGCTTTAAACAGATATTTAGCTGAGGTGATAAAGCTTAAAAAATCAGAGGCTGAAACAAAGAAAAGGATGGCTGAATATGAGACTACTCAGAAAGAGATGTTTCAAAAAATTATAAAATTAGAGGACAGAGCACATAGGGAAAACATGAAATTTTCAGCTATACAAGAGAAGCTAGAAGGAACAGACTGCATTAATTTTATGAAAGCACAAATAAGCAACTGGACTGGTATTCCATAGCAGGAGTTGTTAGTAGAAAGGGTACATCATGTGTATGTTCCAAACCTGGCTATGAGAAAGAAACCTAGACATTTAATAGTAAGGATGCAATCTTACCAGCAGAAAGAGTTGATTCTGACAACACTGTGGCAGAAGGACAAAATACTAAAAGTGGGAGACAGCAGAGTGTTTGTGGAGAATGATTACTCATTGTACACCAGCCAGAAGAGGAGAAATTCATTCCACTATTCAGGAAATATCAAGACGCAGGTGTGAGATTCAAACTGATGTATTCAGCTGTCTTCAAGTTATTCTTTCCTGGAGGGACAAAATTATTTTTTGATAAAGTACATGCTAAGGAGGGAATACAAAAGTTTGTCCAACAAAAGGTGAGGTGTGAAACAGAAGGAGATTCTGCTTCTTGTTCTTCTGGTAATAAAGACCACAGAGAGACTGTACCTGTGAAATCATTTCCCCTGTTTCAATGGAAAATGTTGGAGAGAGGGAAGGGAGCAAGAAAGTTGACTGGAAGAATTGAGAGTATGTTGAGAATGAAGCAGAAATGGCATTTAGGAGATGGAGATTGGATAGTAAAAAAAACAGTAACTTAATCTGGGATTAAAGTGAAAAAAATATATTTGTAAAATATGACAGAACAAGAAAATCTGGAAATATTGGACATTTTCCGAATTTGTTAGACTTCTGGAGGACTCTAAAGTATATGCCCTACTTCATGTCATTAATGTTTGGAAAATGCTTCGGGGAGGGGCACAGAAGGGAGAAAGTTAGCTGTAAGTAAAGACAATGTTCTTTTTTTCTTACTAGTATTATTTTTGCAATGTGTGGTTTTCTTTGCATGCTATAAAGTTGTTTTCTCAATTATTTTTAAGTGTAATGAGGATTGTAAATAGGTGCTGCTGTTCTTATTTTCTTTCCTTTCCTCTTTTCTCTTTCTTCCTGTTCAGTTTTAAGAAATGCAGGCACTGCAGTGTAAAATAAACTGGTTAAAACAGCACAACAAAAGAAAAAATAATGTGCTTTTTCTCATTCTTGCATGGGGGATTGGCCAGATTAAGGACCTTGTACTGACTTAGTAACAAGTTTTAAGGGAAAGCAAGTAAGGAAAAAGAATATTGAATATTAGGAGTTTTTTTAGCAAATGAATGTATGCTTAATAGCAATTCTGTATCTGGCCCTCATGTCTCCATGGAAGCAATCTGATAAAAATAAATTGACTGTCTAGTTCTCATGTCTCCATAGAGACAATCCAATAATGAGAAATTCGCTGTTTGGTTCTCATGTCTCCATGGAGACAATCTGATAAAGATAAACTTGTTACAGTCTGGTGGAGAGTGATTTGCTGGGTAAAAAAAGGAAAAGAGAAACTGGCTAGGAGATAATGTTCTCTCAAATCATTCAGTGGGTTTTCCAGCTGGGAGAGCTATAAAGATAAGGCAAAACCAGTTAGGATTTAGCAGAAGCACAGGTTGCGCCATCCGTCTTAGCATGGATAACCTATCTTTTAGGCTAACTTGTCTCTTAATGTGGCTGTCAGTTTGGGACACGTGTTCCTATTAGGAGGGTAAATCTTTAATATTTGAAGATGCAAATAGTTTTGTGTGTTAGTATTAAATTAATAGTTTTTAGGGGGGTCTTGGGGGTTTGCTTTTTTGTTTGATGGCTTTCAACAAAAAGTTTTATAAGATGTGACAAAGGCTCAAATGGATTTGACAGCAAACAACTATATAAAAGTTCAACCTTCCAAACAGTGTATGCATGTAACACAAAAACTGGAACTAGACATTTAACAAAAAGGTATTATACATAAAAGATGGGAATAATTACTTTTTAGTATAATGATGCTTTCTGCAATGTCTTTAAATGACAATGGTCTCACAGATAAATACAAAAAAGAAAGAAAAGTAAACTATATTAAAAATGTAGAGTGCAAATAGTTATGTTACAGGAGACATTCTTGGAAAAAATGAACATGTGAATTTGATAAAGAAACATTTCAGGATAGCTATTCAGCAGAACATCTGGGACAAAGGAAAAGAGGAGTACTTACATTAATTGCAGATTGAGCTCCCATAGTGATAGAAAAGGATAAAAAGATAATAATAGCAGATTTGTAGTGCTAAGGAGCTACTGTCAAGAGAGGAGGCTTATACTGGCATGTATTTATATTCCACCTAAAACTGCTATGATGGAGCTTAAGAAAATTCTGGGAGAAATAATCAGTTTTCAGCAAGGAATATTACTTATAGGTGGGGACTGGAATTTGATTTGCAGCAGTGAAGATGTGCCAGGGGGCCCATAAGGGAAAGTATAATGAAGGAGGATAGATTTTTGAAGAAATTTATGAAAATATTTGGCATAGAAGATGTGAATTCAGTAATAGGAGTTTGGAGTAAGTTTACATATTATCCCCTAAGATATAAAAACTGGGTTAGGCTAGACAGAATTTACATTTCACAAGAACATGTGCATGTAATTGCAGGTGTTGATATGCACCAATTATTATTTCAGATAATACACCAATAATAACTAAATTAAAAACACATGGTAATGAAATAAAAATGAGACACTGGCACTTTCCCACCTATCTGTTGAAAAGAGAGGAATTTAAGGAATGGGTAGTGGAGATTATTCAGGAGCTTTGTGAGAGGATAGAGATTTCTTCTGAAAATATAGCCTAGAGAGTACGATAAAATTAAGTTGGTGTTTAAAAAGAGGGTGGAAATAAAAGAAAGGGAGCTATGGTTAAGAAGTAAGAAGAATTATTTAGAGGGACTGACAAATGTTAAAGTATTGCAGAAAAGGGGGATCTTCTCACAGAACAAGAAGAGAATCAACTGCAGAATGCTATGCAGAAAATAAGGGATTACCTGAATAATATAGATGAGTTTAGAAATATTGCTGTTAAGCTACTGTTTTTGATAATAACACTACAGCACAAAAACTTTTAGCACAACCACTCAGGCAACAGAAAGTAAAAAGGGCATTAGCCAAGCTTGGGGTGCTTATAAAAAGGAAGGTAAAAAGAGATCCTGTAGAAATATTAGAAATATTTTGGAAATTCTATGAAAATCTGTATAAAGCAGAGAAATATGGAAATCAAGAAAAGATACAAATGGAAATGTTTATGGAAGAATTAAATATGCCAAGGTTAGAGGTAGCTGAAGCTCAATTACTAATGGTTAGGATAGGAAAAGATGATATAAAAATGGTGATGTATAACCAGTCTACAGGAAAGTCCCCAGGAATAGATGGTATTCCTATGGAAATTTGGAAGCTAGGAGGGAAAAATGATAAAGATCTGGAAGGTTTTGTTTAACAGTATTTTAAGAGGAGAAGTAACAAACATCCTGGAAGAAAGTAGTGGTAGATGTAATATTAAAAGACGGTGAAGATCCATCAGATCCAGTTTCATACATGCCCATTTCATTAATAAACCATGGTCATAAAGTGTTCATGTCTATAACAGCTAAACGAGTGTCAAAAGTAATGACAAAATTGATAAATATGGATCAATGTGGTTTTGTGGAGGGGAGGCAAACATTTGACAACATTAATAGAACACTGATGATCCAGAGAGAAGCAGAATGTAAGAAAATACCATTGTTGTTGGTGGGTCTTGATGCACAGAAAGCATTTGTCAGAGTAAGCTGGGACTTTATGAGCTTTATGGATGCATTTGCATTTCCTGAAAAAAATATAAGGTTGATTAGGAGGATATGTGAAGGATCAGAGGTGAAAATTAAAGTGGGTGGGGGTCCTATCTGATAATTTATTCTTGAACGGTGGAACCAGGTAGGGGTGTCCTCTCTCCCCTTTGTTATTTACATTATATTTAGAATCATTGGCAAAGAAAAAAGGGACTCAGAAATTTAAGGATATAATTTGTATGGTAGTAAAGAAAAGCTGGCTGTATTTACAAATTATATTATTTTATACCTGACAAAATTAGAAAGGGACATTAGAGTGTTGTGAAACATTTTGAGACAGTTCAAATATTTTTGGGATACAAAATTAATGAAGCTAAAACAAAGGCAATAGTGGTAAATTATGTACCCACATATGAATTGGTTCAGCAATATCCATAGTTATGCGGACATGATAAAATGAAGTATTTAGGAGTATGGATTAAAAGTGATTCTGATGTGGCAGCCAAGGATATGTGTGAAGAGACTAAACAAAAGATAATACAAAAATGAGAATATTGAAGCTTTGTTATATGGATATAGATAGCAATAAATAAGCAGTAAAAATGTTTTTAGTCCCATTAGTCTTATATATATATATATATATATATATATATATATATATATATATATATATATATATATATATATGTAAGGCATATTTTTGTCAACCAGAGGAGATTTTGTGGATAGAAATTAAAAAGAGCTGAAGGACTTTATCTGGGAGGGAAAGAAGGCAATAGTCCAGCAGGATGAGCTGATTCTTCTAGGAGAACAGGGCAGATTGGATTACTCAATTTGAAGGGGTATTTCAAAGCTACACAGTTACTGTTACTATACACAGCACAAGCAGAAAACTATAATTCAAAGTGGAAAGAGCTGATGATGAAACAGGGGGGAAGCTCAAGAAACAAGGAGAAACTGGAGTTTTGGATGCAGGCCTTTAAGGAGAATAACAATATTCATGCAGAGTATTATGTCTATAAAGTAGCAGATGCAATCCTAAGAACTAAGCCAACACGTCAGTGGAGAAAGGAGATTCTGCCAATAGGGATGACTGCAATTAGGGATATAGACAATAGGCAATAGGGGGCTGCAACCTACTGGTGAAAACTGGCAAAGGAACCAAGGTATTGGGAGCAAATAACTAGAGAGGGAAAGATGATAGAATGGGAAGATGCCAAGAATTTATTTGGACTGCAGGTTAGAGATTGCCTTCCCTTTCAAGGATTGATATCAGAGTATAGGCAAAGAGAAAGAAATAAGGGGTCCTTAATGAAGACCAGCACTGGTAAAGTTTTTAGCAGAATCTAGAACAGAAGCTGCCATTACAAAAGGAATAATTAGTAGACCATATAAAATATTGCATGATAACTATAAGAATCAATCAGAGGAGGTTAGAAAGGATTGGGAAGAGAGACTGGATAAGCAATTCACAAAGAAACAATGGGAAGATATATCTATGTCTCCCAAATATGCAACAAAATCTAAAAGATTTGGGATTTTTGCTTGTAAATGTTTACATAGATATTTTTATACCCCAAGTAGACTCCAGAGAGTTTTTCCTCAGGTAGACAGCAAATGTTGGAGGTGTGATGGAAAGAAAGAGGTAATTGGTAACATATTTTCTGGGAGTGCTGTGAGTTGGTGAACTTTAAGGATTCCCTGTGGGATACACTGTCAGAGATGCTGGCTGGGCAGATTGGTGTGACGAGAGAAATTATTTTTCTGAGCTAAGATCTAGAATCGGAATTGCCTAGACATGGTAAGATCTTGTTGTGTCTAATTATGGTAGCTGTAAAAAAAAAGCAATTACTAGATAATGGAAATCAGAATCTAAATCAACTATACTAGAAGTAATGAAATGAATATAGTAACAGAGATAAAACAACTGGAAATAAGATGTTTAGAAAAGGGTAGGAAAAAATGGGAATTGTGTGTACAGTACATATAGGGTAGGAATGAGATTTAAAAGAAGGCAGGACTTAAATGATCTGTGTAACATTTGACTGAAAATGATTGGGTAGATTATAAGTGATATATAATGTTTGCAACTGGGAGTGTGTCAGTATGGTTTGTGATGTAAAATCCTTGCAACCAGGATTGTGTCGGTGTGGTTTGTTTTCATATATAAATGTATGATTGCCTATATCTAAGTGATGGTTTAATGAAGATGTTTTTTGATTTAAAAAGGGGCAGGAATTGAATAATTTATGTAATGTTGCTTAGGTTATATTATATATAACAGTATATGTGAAATATAATGTTTGTAAATGTGAACTTAATAAAGTTTGATTACTTTTATATAAATGTAAATTTGCCTATGTCACAAGTTATAATTCAGTAAAGGTGTTTTAAAAAAATCCAGGCATTAAAATATTTGGCCATAACCCGTCTTGAACAACTAGGCAATAGATGGCTCCTGAACTGAACTGAACAGCTAGATGGTGGATGAGAGACAATTGCAGTTTACTCCTTCCACAAGGATTAAATGGGCTCCTATTCACAAATTTGAGGACCACAAAATAGCTACCTGAAATAATGCTTTAACATTAGAAATGCACAGATCTGAAACATGGCAACAATAAAATGGAAATTATGAAACTAACTACAGATTACAAATCAGAACTCTACACGAATGATATATATGTGTTTTGCAGGGGACCCACCCTCACACATACGCTATCTATATCTACTGGCACTGATGTTCTACACCTCAAGGTGGGGGAATAATTCACAAATAACTTTCAACTTTCATAACTATTATTTGCACATAATTTAATCAATTACATTAAATAAAAACTAAATCTATTTCTAGTAACTCTAATTTATTATATTATTTCTCAGTTACAGGATTCAGACTTCAAGTGCTCAAACACATAACAAGCAACCATTCAAATGAGTTCATTCCATGACAGTTCCATCCAAAATCCAAAATTGATAGCTACTTCCCTATGGATATTAAGCCACTTGTCACTTATTGTGGTCACATGAGGAAAAAAATCTCATCTAGCCATGTTTTATCATTTAGAATCTCAATTGTCAATGTGAATGACTAGGAGTTAACACATGGGAAGGAGACAGGGACATAGGAGATTTTTTTTCAATTTGTTCATTTTTTTTCATTTTTTGTTCAAATTTTTAAAGACTTATTTTCACTAGAGCAAAGCCAAATCCATCTCCTTTTCCTTAGATTCCATTGACATGATGTTTCTAGCAGGGAGCGTAGGGGAACTCAAGTGGGTTTCATCCCAGGAGATGAGTAGATAAACCTGCACTCCAGCATTTGATGAATAAGTACCATTACTCAGAATAAAAGTCCCTGAAGTACCTAGTCCCTACCCTTCAATATATTTAGATGTTCCCATATTCCTGATTTTTTATGTTCCTGTTTGTATTGTGTGTAGATGGATCTATTTGAGACTACTGAAGTCTCAGTAGACCAAAATTCAAATCACCAAGCCTTAAAAAAACTGGCAGTTCAAACACCTAACACCTCATACCCAATGCACAGAACACCGACACTACAAAATCCCGACTAACCTCCCTACAACGTACCAAGAACAACATACACAAACACCATGTAAAAAAACACAACACCATTCCAAATAAAACTACCTACTCATCCACACCCCGCCCACCAACCAATAAGCCTAAACTCTTAGTAGTTACCATTAAATATTCATAACAGTCTCCATAGCACTGACATGAATATTCATAACAAACATGAAAAAAAGTTAAAACCCTTCAGTACAAACCTTTAGTTATCACATTTTTGCAGGGGGGGGGGGCTGCTTCAGTATTGTGAAGTTTCACTGATGTGAAACTTTGTGCTTTTCTGCTCAGTCATTTGAATGTTGGTCTACTGAGATTTCGGTAATCTCAAGTAGACCTGTGGAGATTGCCAATGCTTCCTTTTAACCTTATATTTTTACATTGAGCATGCCTCTCAACCTCTTAAGGCAAGAATCTGTGTCAAAACTAAAAAAAAAAAAAAAAATGGGAGACAGAAGTTGAAAATCAGAGACAAATTTTAAATATTACTGTTACATACTTCAAAACTGTCAGAATAACAGCTTTTGCACTAGCATGCATTTTCTGAAGATTATGACATCTGAAACTCAAATTTCTGTCATTATTTAGTAACAACAATACACAATGATTTGCCAGGAAGCTACAAATTTTATGAGAAACAGTCCAAAAATATGATGCAACATCAGGCATATTCTGTGAAATCATGGACAGTTAAGAGCTATAAACTGCAACAGACTTAAAATATGAAGGAGTAGGATAAATGTCCAGCAGTGTTTATGTCCAGTTAACACTGATCAAATCTTATCCATTCTTTTTAATGTCTTTTTATTAAAAGAAGCACAAAATACACAGGTGTGAGAATCATGCTTTTCTACAGACAAAAAAGTAACTGAAAATGAATATCTCTATGGAGGTATCATGGCCACAGCAAAACTTGTTGGTGACTTTCTCTAGAGTCTTCTTTCATTCATATCCAAATTAAGCAAATGTCCTTACAATTTGAAGAATGAATCTAAATTGAAAGAATTTACTGAGCAGAGAATAAGGCCCGAGCAACCCAGTGACACTGTGAGCTAGTAGAATGACCATTTACTTCAGGTGGCAAAAAAGAAATGAAGTCAGTAAGCGTATTGCTGTCCTTATAGTTGGGCTACCCTCTATTAGCCAATGCTTGAAAATGCAATTTTATTTGCTTGAGGACATCCTAGTGTTGAAAACTCTGTCCAAAGATTTATGTCCACCTATGTCAGATATTTCATTCATACATATGAATCATACAGTATTGATTTTTATGTTGTATATTTTGTGCTATGACTACTTTTTTATGCTTCTCATCTAGGTGTTTTATTTGTCATTGAAATACAAGGTTTCTGATCTTGATCTTCACCAATGCCCTTAGGTCTCTACTTAGGTACATTTTGTCTTGTCCTCCATAAATCAAAGTTAGAGGTTAGTCATAAAGTGTTGTCTATAAAAGTTGCAAAGTATAGAAAAGGTTTCTTAATAATGGCAGGGCATTTGAGCTCCTATATTTAGGTTGAGAAACAAACATTAAATTATGTGCCAAGCATGAATGTGCTAGATTAGCTTCTTCAACTATTCTTTTCTAACTTTCAGTACTCAGTTTTAAATGTATATATTTATATGTATGCACTATTTTTTCAATACCCATTTATTCAATTCAGTATCAAGGAGAGACAAAGGCAATGTAGGAGCGGTTTTCAGCACTGCTAGTTCACAAACGCAGTTATCTAATTCATGGGATGAAACCTGAATAACCAGTTTGAAGTCATCTGGACAGGGGGAATATGTCGGCTCAACATAGTAGGCTCCATTCCTGGAAACGAATCTAGAACGCCAAGCTCAGAAAGGCATCAATAATATATGCATGCAGTAAAGTATGAGGTTGTGTACATGGTGCACATATCAGCACACACCTGATAGTGTTGTGAGGCATGACCCAAACAGGAAGTGCCTTCTTACAATCCCTGGGTGTATACTATTATTTGCATACCATCAAGTATCTTATGTTAGTTACAACTGGGAATCTGTATTTTTTCAAGTTTGAATTTTATGTTTAATAGATTATGTATGATAATTACATGTTAAAAACGGGTCTACTTCAGAAGACTGAAAAAACAAAAGACTGAAAACCAAAATATAGAAAACTCAAAATACTGAAGGATGGAATTTGTCCCTTCTTCACAATTGTGTGATCTTGGAGTTGATATATATAATTAGTAGGGGGGGTGCAGCCCCCCACACTATGGGTGCACAGGGGCTTGGCCCCTGCATGAAAATGTTTTCAATATTTTGGAATTCAGTCTTTTGGTTTTTCAGTCTTCTGAAGAAGACCTGTTAAAAACACTTTTTCTGTATCAGCTTCTCTAACAATTTTCAGACTAATCATTTCAGGGATAACTCTCAAGTTCACCTCATTACAAGGGACATTCCTAATTATGAGTCTTAAAAAGTCAATACTCCACATTAAAGTTGTCTGTCACACATTTAGTGTTAAGAATATTTAACTAGTATCCAAGGTAAACAATACTGCATCATATTACTTCATCAGAAGAACTTGTAATAAGTATAAAGTAACATATTTAGCCATCCAGCGAGATTCCTACTTGTTGTTAGTAAGTCATTAGTAAGTGTTGCACATTTTGCTCAATTAGAGATTTTAGATTGAAACCTATGATTTCAGGGACTCTTTCTGTCACAACTGTTGCATGTAGTTACACAATTCCATTTGTAAATGTTGCTTCACAGCTGTTCTATATAAATCTGCATTTTGGATTTAAGTTACACATATTCAGTGCCATAGTCTGTGTGGTGGTGGTGGTACTCCATAGACTGTATGTTACACATTTGAGATTAAGGGCCTTACAGAAACAGATGCTTGGTGCCAGAGCCATGGGCTCAAGCTCAATGCCAAGAAATGTATAGTTGTCCCCTTTGGGAAAAAAACATGTACCCGTGAATTACCACATAGGTGGCAGTACACTAAACACCAAAAGTGTGATAAGAGACTTAGGGACACAGGTGGATAGTGGTCTCACCTTCGATAACCACATCGCCAAAACAGTCAGGAAATCCTTCTATGTGGCACACCTCATCATTAAGGGTTTTTCATCCAGAAAAAAGGAGGTTATTGTCCCACTGTACTCATCCCTCATTAGACCCATTATAGAATACACCGTCCCATTTGGTATGTACCTCTCAAGACACCTGCAACAACTGGAAAGGCTGCAGAAATACCTCAGTAAAAGAATCACATGCCTAAAGCATATGCCCTTTGCTGACCGCCTTAAAAAACTCCATCTATACTCTGTTGCATATCGTCTACTCAGAGGCGATCTCTGCTTAACATACAAGGCCATGTCAAACCCAGAGCTGTTGGACATGCTACAATTAAAGAAATCCCAATCCCTCAGAGCCACATGCTCCAGGGATCTAAACCTTGTCATCACAATAAACAAAACATGCTGGAGGGATAGGTTCCTGACCCAGAGACTCCCCAGACTCTGGAATAGACTGCCCATACATGTCAAGCAGAGTGCCTCTTTGGCCCTCTTCAAAAGGAACCTTGACGATTGGATGGGAGAAAGGAAATTCACCCAGGGGATCATGTCAGTCGCCCTGCTAGACAGGGGTCCAGGAAGTAAATAGTGTGGGAAGAAATATCCAGGGAATTGTTATGGCTGGGCTTGTATAGGCACTAGGGCCGATAGCCTAGTACCAACCTATGAACCTATAAGTAATAAAGTTTTTGGCAGTTATTGGCATTTGTTAAAAATGCTCCTTCATGAAAGGGCCTAGTGCAAGCTGTATGGCTTGTGCTAAAATGGTCCTGCTTCTACAACACAGTATTTTGCGATTCAGAGACATATTAGCCACAATGAGGAAAAATTTCATTATTGGCCAGTTTACATGTCTCTGAATCACATTTACTACCACAACATGCAGATCATTGCTAATCACAGTAGTTAACCGCTGCTCACGTAGGCATTGGCATCCACTGTCAATTTCCCACATGCATAAGTACTCATTCAAACACAAACACACGCACACATATATGGAGCACAAAAAAGGCACACAAATGCACACACACACACACACACACACACACACACACACACACACACACACACACACACACACACACACACACACACACACACACGGCAGTCCCCATACCTGTCCCTGACTTGTCTGTCCTCCCCCTATTTAGTGCTTCCCCACACCCCTGATTTCCATGCTAGCTAAAATGCTGTTATATCACAATTGTAGTTTACCTGACTGCTAATGTGCTCACCCCCCACCAATCCCCATACTAGTTGAAGTGCTGTTATGGCACAGTTGTATTTTTTCTGGTGGCTAGTGTTTCCCCCACCCCCTGATCTCTGTACTGCTATATGTTATGGCACTTCAAGTTAGAGTAATTCCTGGTGTCTTTGTGGTTCCCCCCACCCCTTATTCCCGTACTGCTGTATGCAACATTATGACACTCGAAGTTAGAGTAATCCCTGGTGTTTAGTGACTCTTACCACCCTTGATCTCCATACTGCTCTGTGTCATTAAGGCACTTAAAGTTAAAGTAGTCCCTCTAGTACCTCCTCCATCTCCCCCGATCCCTGTACTGTTGTATGTGCCATAATGGCACTTGAGGTTATTGTAATCCCTGGTATCTAGTGGCTCCCCTCTGTTCACTAAATGAACACAGCATTTATACCATGTTTACTAGCACAGTGCAGTGGGGCTGGCCATGCTGATCAACACGGCTGAGCCTTTTCTTGATTCACTCTGCATGTAGATGCCTTCCTTGAGGCAATTCTGGGGTGAGAGGACATGGCTAATTAGTATAACCCTTTCCCCACAGACTGTCACATTTGCATTCAGCATGGCTACACAGCCAGCCCTACACAGTGCTACACGTCTTTATGCTAAAGCAACATGCAACATTATGTTAGGGCATTTCTGAATATAATACTGATAGAATTAATAGCACTAATAAAGACCATCCAGAAAATTTGCTTGAGAATTGATAAATTTTACTAGACACCTGAGTGCTTTGCTGGAGGAAGCAATTAAATTATGCTGGGGATCTGGAGGATGTTAGGTGCTCAGAAGCCACTGGGTTTTAGATCCTCTGTGGTACATTTTAGAGCACTGTTCAAACCTTTTGATACACCTATCAGGTGGACTTCTAATGAATGTTTCAGTTAGAGGGGTCAGTCATGTTTTATCTACAAACTGACAACATACTTACCAGTTATAGCCACTTTACTGACCACAAATTACATTTGATTTCTTGATTATAGAATGGACATTTTATTTACAATAAGAATGTCAGTTAATGATGTACACTTATAAACCTTATAACATATCTGCTGCTAAAGGTTTCAGAAAGGACACATATGCTCAGTTTCCAGTAAAAGCACAGCAGGTTTTATTGAATCCAACTTAAAAATGGCTTACTTCAGCAAATAATAAAGCACAGCATAGCACAGTGAATACTAAAAGCAGTAGTAGCAATAATAATAATAATAATAATAATAATAATAATAATAATAATAATAATAATAATAATAATAATAATAATATCCATTTGTTAACCAGGTAAGTCCACTGGACACACAGTCCCTTTTCAGGGGCAACCCTGGAGTAATGTCTGTTTACATCACTTACTCAAGGTCACACAGAAGGCAAATGAGGGCTGAGAGAGAATGAAATCTTATACAAAACTTTTATAATAAAAAACACGCAGGTAATAACAATAGGGTGTTCAGTTACAAAACACACTTAAGACTGCTATTCTCATCTCAGGAAGACCAGTGTAGAATACCTCTAAATTTGACCATATCACTTAGCCACTGGAAAGTATGGTGTTGTAACCATGACATGTTACAACTATTTTTGTTTTTTGGTGAAACATGTAGGATCTTCTCTTCTTACCTAAAAGTAATTCCATAAAAAGCTATTCTAGGCCATTACTGTGTTGCCATTCTAAGTAGAAGTTCAAAATAAGTATGGAAACGTACAATCATAATATCAGACTACAGCAGTGAACACCTCTAATTGTACAGATATAGTGTGTGTCTATAAAAGGCCATATCTCAGATATTTAAGATTTCATTTTCAAGTTTTCAGTGGGTTACTAGAGGATGATCAGCTCAAAACCAGATATGATTTTTCTCTACCCTTAGGAGTTTTAATGCAGTTCTATCCTCAATTTGACCCCACCGCATAACATTTGGTATATTACCTATGGTATGTTACAAATGAAAAATATATTTTCTGTTAAAATTTAAAGGATTTTTACTTGATGATATAATGAGAACTCGATAGAGAAGTATTCTAGACCACTGTACTCAATGAACTGTAGCAAAATGCCCACAATAAAATCCAAGTATAATGTAAAATGTCAGACTGTGGCAGGAAAGGCATATGAATCAATGCCTCTGTTGCTTATTTGTGAGAGACTATATCTCAATTCCTTCTTCAGATTTCATTGTGAAATATTAAGTAGTAACAGGGGTGTGATCAGCTACAAAATGCACACAAGACTCCTATTTTACCTTTAGGAGTTTCATTGCAGTTCAGTATTGAATTTAAGACTATCACCTCATCTGAATGAATACATGAATTAGTGGTCATTAAAGTGAAAACAATTGTGGTGAAATATATAGCATTTTTACTTCTGAAATAATGATAACTTAGTACACATATACTCCAGATACTATGTCAGACTCGATAACAAAAGATAGATTTGGTAGTTCCCCTAAGGCAGTTTACAATACAAGATTCAGGGAACTCAATACTTGGGTACGAAACACACTCAGGAATGCCATTTTTCTCTCAGGGATTTCATTGCACCACAACCCTGATTTACATGCTAGCATAATGCCTTTGTCAGTAGTGAACATCTTATTCTATATGTAGTAACATAAACATTTCCATATCTGGTAAAATAACAATGAATGCTTAATTCCTATTTAATCACAATGCAACAAAATTCTGCCAGTCTGAGCAGGAGTTCTATTTTTACACATAGTAGAAACTTAGTATAACACAGTTTGGTCATCCAACACATTCTAATGGCCATGTAGAACTCTTGGTGCAGACTAGCAATACAGGTTTTTAGCTGAGCAATTCACTAACAATTTTTTGGACAACCTACCTAGGTATTCATTTATAAGCTATAGATAAGTTTTGCTTTTAGGTTCAAAGGTGACTGAACAGCTGCATATTAAATTTCTGAATACCAAATTTACAATTTCAAGTAGTTTTGTTTTGCTTTTTTTCTGCAATTGCATTTCAAATGTTAGAAAATTTTACTTTCAGAAACAGAGAACTAGTGGTTTTCATTTTTTTAGTTGTAAAAGCAAAACAAATTGATGATTTTATGTATTTCATGGTCAGCTTGTAAGAAAAGTAAAAATATCCATGTTTGTTGTGAAATTACACTAAATACACCTGTATCATTGAGGCTCTGAAACTATAAAGGCAAAGTAACAACTCAAAATGCAATAATATAACGTGTCTTTACTGTGTTTCTCAAACTACAACCACTAGCTTCAGCTTGTTTTGCACACATATGGAATGTTTTCCTTCTATGAAGATACACCACTTCTGACTGTGAAGTTGTCACATAAATATTATGGGTATGGTCTATAACAGACACTGCTACTACAACAAAAATATCAATAATCATGAAGAAATTATCCTGTAATGGTCATTTGCTTTCATGCATCTCCTGTATCCCAGAATAGTAGCCATAATCTCTATATTTCTTAAGGCTCATTGAGAAGAAAATTAAAAACAAAATAGCCACAATAGCACATTTCATCTTGCTGCTGTTACATACACTGTCCCACAGCAAACAATATAATTTCATTTCAGCAAGTCTATCTGATTCAGCATTTCTTACTTGTTCAGTAAGCTCTGTGGGTGGTATGTGCTCCTCAAGAGGTTATTATAGGAGTCACATGCAAGTTGACAGCATTGGATGCAATATTCTTTCCCTCTTATTCAGCTAAAATTTTTTACACTACAATTCAAATACAGTATTACCTTCAGTAATCCAGGTTAGGTTATTGTTAGGCTTCACACAGATGATAAACAAGGAGAACAGGGAATTAAAGGAATCTACTTCCAGGGGCAAAACTATTACCAAAGTGATCTATGCCAACTAGTAGATGCAAGGAAAAGGGACAGACTTAAGACAGCGTGTAGCTACATGGGTTATATGGATGTATTTCAAGTATAAGAACCCCATTTATAGCTATGCATGTGTGAATGTGAGGGAGGGGTGAATGGGTGAGCTAGGAAAAAAGAAAACAAGGAAGGGTGCCATTTGACGGAGTTCCTCACTGTAGCAAGCATTCTAATTCCCTAACTGGAAAGTCTTATTTTGATATTTAGGATGCACTGTAAACCTTTGCCACATGAATTAATCTTTGCGTCTTAATTTTATAGGCTAAAATAGTCTGTTAAAACTATAACTTCTTCAGGGCAACTCTGTTTTGACAAGCACTCCCTTAAAATTTTGTCTTATTTGGCTTGTAACTATACCGCATGTAGGGACAGAAACCAACATCATGCAGATATTTTATTCTATTTTTATTCTATTTTTATTAATTTCCATCTAATTCTAAAATTATGCAGATACTGTTTGCAGGCATGTTGTCATAATAATTGGGGCTAAACAGCATTACTTAAAAGGGAAATAATTACATAATTACACAGGTCAGTAGCTGTGATTAAATGAGCTAACAACTTTATGAATATGGAGTATGTTGTATGTTTCTGTATCTTTACTAATACAAGAGATATTTATGCAGAATGTAGCAATACAGGAACAACACTTGATCATGGGAATCATAAGATGCATAGCCATATGACACATTGTGCTGTCATCTTTATAGGAACATATTTTTCTCTCATCTAACAGCCAACTGTTTTTTCTGCAACTTAAAACAATTATATTTTTTCTAATATAAAATATCAAATGCCTTCTATTTTTGAAACATTTTCTATAGCATAATATGGATTACCCAATACCAGATACTACTAAAAAAATAACTTTTTTTCTTGCAGTTACATCTTCATTTCCATTAGCATCCTTCTAAACATTAATAACAAAGTGGGAAATTATACTTTATAGTCACCCTACCAGTTTAAAATAATCTACAAACTTCCAGTCTTTTCCCCCTTTTTTCCTCCTTCTTTTCCACTTCTTGCAGAAGCGCAATCATTATGTCCAAACTGCATCATATGGAAATGCTAGCATAATGCCTTTGTCAGTAGTGAACATCTTATTCTATATGTAGTCACATAAACATTTCCATATCTGGTAAAATAACAATGAATGCAGTTCAGCAGTGTGTTTCCTGCTTTTAGATTCTTGCTGGTCCTCTTGTTCATTATCTCAGTCATCCAACACTGTTCTCTGGTTCAAGTCCAATGTACTCCTTTTTTTGTCAGCTCCTATGCTTTTATCTGTCCCTCAATCGTTGTGTTTTAGAACACTGGAAAATGTTTTACTAGCATGTTCTGTCTACAGGCTATGCCATTGTCAGAGGAATGAGTCCCCTTTCGCTTGCTGGCTCACTTTTTACTGGGAAAACTTTTTTATTTCCTCTTTCACCTTTTCTGCATCAAAGAATGTCTTTGCTTCTTCAGAAAATAACAAAAAAAAACTATTCTAAAACCGGCTGGATAAAGCAGCTTGAACCTGCGTCTTGGTACCCTCTAACTACAGGAATAAACTTACTCCTCTTCTGCCTGGTGTACAATGAGTAATCATTTTCTGCAAACACTCTGGTGTCCCCAACTGGTAATATTTTACCGTTCTTCCACAGATTTGTCAGAAACAACTTCTGCTGATAGGACTGCATCTTTATTACTATAGTTCTTGTCTTCTTTTTCATGGCCATATTTGGAGCGTAGACACAAGATGTCTTTTCTACTAACAAATCCTGCTGTGGAATAGCAGTCCAGTTGCGTATTTGTACTTTCATAAAATTAATGCAGTCTGTTCCTTCCAATTTCTCTAGCACAACAGAAAATCTCAGGTTTTCTCTGCATACTCTGTCTTCTAACTCTTATTATTTTTTGAAATAGTTCTTCTTGAGTAACTTCATATTCAGCCAGTTGTTCCTTCATTTATGCTTCTGATTTCTGCAGTTTTATCTGCTCTTCTGAATAGCTATCTAAAGCTTCTTCTATTATTTTCAGACTTTTATCATTTCTTCAGTGTCTCGCTTATAACCAGATCTGAATGCATTTTATTTATTTATTCCCCTAAACCACTGGAAGCCATATCTTGTACTGAGGCTGTAACCTGATTTGCTTTTTGCTGAACATCTGCAAGGTTCTTCACCCCCGAGTGTTTTTTTTTCTTCTTTTCCTTTTCTATTTTTCTTTTTCTGTTACTTTCTTTATATTTCCTCAGTTATGACATCCAGAAAGTATAGTGACTAACCAGTAACATAATTTTATCCACATAAATAGGTTTTGTTGGCTACTTTCCCACATTTCTGTTTTCATACTGGGAGAGCTCTAATTAACCTGTTGATCAGTGTGCAGACATTTTAGAAGTCTTTATGGATTACCTAACATCCACCAATACATGCATTATAGGTAGGACACAGAAGGCTAAGCTACACTATAATGGCATTTCTTAAGTCTTTGTTCAAGCTGTAAAACACCAGAACCAAGGTCTAATTTACACTTGGGGAAAACATTGCTTTTATTATTAAAATTTACTCCACTAATTTTTGTACAAGACATAGTGCAGAGGAAGAAAAATTAAAGCTTACTCAGAATATTTACTACTGCAGCAACAAAAACATTTGTTGCATTTGAAGTTTACTCAAAACATTTGATAGTGGGGCAATAGAAGCATTTGTTTTATTCAGAGTCCAGCTTTGGTTCTGGAATAAAAAAAAATAGATCAAATTAGCTACTAGTCACAAATTGTAGAGTTTTTGGATAATCTGCAACTGAAGAGACAGTAGGCAGATGGAGGGACACTGGTAGTGTCCCCACCAAAAGGAATTCTTTATTTAGAAGCATAGTAGTAGGGAAAATGCTACTTGTTTAAAATGTCTATAGCCACAGTAAAATAAGACTGGAAGGGGTTATTGCATCTCAGCTCACCCAGTTTGTGATATTGGAAAGAAATTTATCTGACAGAGCAGTCTACCATTACACATTTGACATACCACCTATTTCAACAGGGTCTTGATTGCAAGGGAATCACTTTATTTCTCTGGAAGAGTCTTGTTGAGGGGTAAGGAATGAAGATGTCATTGTACATGAACAGCTGTTCATTACCTAATGTTCAAAATCCATCAGTCCTGACACTTGGAAAGAATTGAACATGTGAATTTGATAAAGAAAGGTTTTCAGGATGGTTATTCAGCGGAATACATGGGACAAAGGAAGAGAGAAGTACTTATATTAATCGCAAAAGGAGCTCTGAGATTGGTAGAAGAAGATAAAACCGACAATAATTGAAGATTTGTAGTACTAAAAGGCTAGGATATGTGGGAATAGACTAAAACAATAATACAAAAACTGAGAAAATGGAAGCTCTGCTATATGGCTATTGATGGTAAGATACAAGCAGTTAAAATGTTTTTAGTCCCTTTAGTCTTATACACAGGTCAATTATATATTTTCATAACCAGAGGAAGTTGTGGATATAGCAATTATTAAAAAACTGAGAGGATTTTATCTGGGAGTGGAACATGGCAAGAATCAAGTGGATGTTTTATTTCTAGAACAAAGGAAATGGATTGATTGGGATTACCTTGTTTGGTATTTCAGAACAATGCAGAAAGTTATACATACATACATAAAACTATAATTCAAAGTGGAGGAATAATTAGTAGAGCATATAAAAATATTGCATGATAACTATAAGAATCAATCCAAAGAGGTTAGAAAGGATTGGGGAGAGAGAGACTGGATAAGTAATGCACAAAGAAACAATGGAGGGATATATGTATGTCTCCCAAATATGCAACAAAGTCCAGAAGATTTGGGATCTTTGCTTGGAAGTGTTTACATAGGTATTTTTATACTGAAGAAGAAGAAGAATTTTTTTCCCTTTTAGATTTTCGGATTTTGAATTGGGAAGAGGGAAGATGGGAAAGAAATGGAATAAATATTCGGAGTCTAATGAGTTAAAAGACTTTAAAGAAGACTTCTCTGTTGGAGCTTGGAGATAGTTGCTGACTGTAAACTATTGGTTTTGTGTTGAGCTATAATACAGAATCCTAATAAAGAATCATAATACTTAAAATTGCTGAGCCTAATTATGATAAATTCAAAAAGCAATAAAAAAAAAATTACTATCAAAATCTACTCATATGGCAACTTTCCAACTTAAAGTAAAAAAAGTAAAAAAGGTAAAAAAACAAAAAACAAGAAAAGGTGGGGGTTAAAAAAAGGGTAAAAAAAAAAATCAAAAAAAAATTGTGGGATCAGATCAAACAAGGCACAGGAGAAACAAGGTTTAAAAGAAGGCAGGATTTGAATGAATGAATGTTTGTCTGATATAATGACTGGATATATTATAAGTGATGTATATAATGTTTTTGTTACAAATGTTGTGGCATGATTTTTAATGTGTACTGTTTATGTTTTCATTTAGTAAATTATATTAGTATTTATTGCCTATCATATGTATAAATGTAATTGCCATATGATCAATAAAATTAAATAAATAAAGATCAAAAAAAACAAAATAATAATTCCTGTGAGAAGTGTTGTGAAAGGTTATCAAGGAGTGATCAGAGGATTTTAAGAACTTTTCAGAGAATAACTAAGAAATAACTTTTTAGTGGCTTACCCAGCCATGGAATTCCTGAAGTTGTCCACAAGGTGTGTATTTGCATATTGAACTGGTATGTTCTTAGGGTAAGATTTAAGATATTGAAGATGTATAATAAGTGGAGCAATAAGATAAGCAAAGCAGCATGCCATAATTATACTTTACATTATAGTTTGGACAACACACTTCTCTCCGAACATAATACATATATCATACATACATATATAAGAATACATAGAAATATGCCAATATAGCCAAATGCATTTCCCCATAATAGCGTATCCAAGCTTCCATTTGCTTTAATGTAATTTTTTGATAGCCCCAAACATTCTCTAAAGTAGTTATCTCTAAATGCCCTATATACCTGAATAAGATATCCTCTTAAATATTTGTAAGAGACACTGTACAAATTCAGATATTTTAGTCTTTCATAACAACTTAAATTTTCCTCTGTACTCTTTCCAGTTTATTCATGCTTGATTTCTTATAAACTTTTCATATTGCTATTCCATACTCAAGTTTGGGTCTAATGTATTTAACAAACAATAACTTCATCATGTCTGATTTCCTAGACTTTATAAATCGTTTTATACAACCTATAATTCTATAACTATTATTAACCAATTGGTTGATATGATTAGAAAAACTCTAAACTGGATATACCCATATACACAGGTCCTTACATCAATCTACAGTTTCAATCACTGTGTGCTGTACTAAATATATTCACCTTTCAATTTATGTTTCTCAAATCTCATATGCTTAGTTTTTTATGTATTTATCAGCATATTATTCTCCTGTGCCCAAATGGTCAATTTATGAAAGTTGTTTTGCAACTATGTCCTATCTGTAACACATGTAATTAGTTTACCCAATTTCAGGTCATCTGCATACAATCTGTAGAACACCTCAAATGAAAAAATAGGGCCTGGGACACCATCACTTTAATCAAGAATTTCAC
The DNA here is from genome assembly GCF_019279795.1 of Protopterus annectens. Classification (NCBI taxonomy): domain Eukaryota; kingdom Metazoa; phylum Chordata; order Ceratodontiformes; family Protopteridae; genus Protopterus; species Protopterus annectens. The sequence goes on from NC_056733.1 coordinate 528,514,192, forward strand.
CTGTCCAGTTGTTGTATGATACGTGTCATGTCCTATTTGTAAGTCAAGCAGATATCTATCTTATCAAGAGTAAATCAGTACATAATTGTTCTCATTTTTTGATCATCATCTTGTGCAAGATCCTGTCAAATGCTGAAGTTAAATCTATATAAATTATATCACAGCACAATTTTTAATTTATATCTGTTATTATATTGATATAGAACATTGTGGTACAGGTGGTAATAGATCTATTTTCAAAATATGCATGCTGATATATGGTTTCAAGTCTCAGCATTTCCAATTCTGACGACAACTTATCCAATATTACCTTCTCCATTATTTTTCCACATTAGACTTAAGGTTGCATATGACTCTAGCTTTGTCCTACTCCCCTTTCCCTAAAAGACAGGTTTAATAAGTGCATTTCTCCAATCTTGAGGAATCTCTCCATATTTATATGACCTAGTAAATAATAAAGATAATGGTACTATAAGTTCTTGCTGAAGTGTTTTCAGGTTATTATTACTAATTCCTTCTCCTCCCAGTGCTTTGTTTGGATCCAGCTTCCATAGCTCTTTTTCAGTATAATCTAATTTGATTCCAGTATCTGAGGTTGTCTGGATTTTATAAATATATTTATAATCTGTTGTGTCCGAGAATACATTTTTGAATCTACACACATTTTATCAATTTGTATGTTCTCTTTCTCCTTCCATATTTTATGTATCTATAAAATGGTTATTATGCTGAATATCTTTATATAAATTTTATTCAAAAATTTCTTGATCTTGTCTCACTCTGCTTAATTTGTTTGTCCAGCTTGTTTATTTTAGTTTTCAAAGTGGTAGTGTGACCCATTTTCCATTTACTATATTTTTTGTCTCCACCTTGGGTATCTTGTTCTTATGGAACTATATCCTCCTGATGTTATCTGCCTAGATCCTGATGGTGAACATTTTTTTTGCACTCAAACAATTTCTCTTTCAAAAATGCTACATTCTTTCTGCAGTTATTCCACTGAATGCATCACTCCAATTAGTTTTACATAGTGACTGTTTTGCTTCCATATAATCTGGAGTTAGTCTTCTGTGCAGTGATTTAGATTTTAATTTGGCAGATTTTTTTAGCAAGAAATTAATAACCAAAGGTGTAGCATATTAATGAAGGAAGGTCTTCTTCTTCTCTTTTGTCTGCTCCCATTAGGGGTCACCACAGCGGATCATCTGTTTCCATTTCTTCCTGTCCTCTGCATATTGCTCTGTCACACCAACAACCTGCATGTCCTCTCTCACCACATCCATAAACCTTAACTTAGGCCTTCCTCTTTTCCTCTTACCTGGCAGCTCCATCCTTAGCATCCTTTTTCCCAATATACCCAGCATCCCTCCTCAGCACATGTCCAAACCAACGCAATCTCGCCTCTCTGACTTTGTCTCCAAACCGTCCAACCTGATCTGACCCTCTAATATACTTATTCCTAATCCTGTCCATCCTTGTTACACCCAGTCCAAATCTTAACATCTTTAACTCTGCCACTTCCAGTTCCGACTCCTGCCTTTTTGTCAATGCCACCATCTCCAACCCATACAACATAGCTGAACTCACTACCCTCTTGTAAAACTTCCCTTTCACTTTTACTGGTACCCGTCTGTCACAAATCACTCCTGACACTCTTCTCCACCCATTCCACCCTGCCTGTACTCTCTTCTTCACCTCTCTTCCACTCTCACCATTACTCTGAACTGTTGATCCCAAGTACTTAAACTCATCCACCTACGCAACCTCTTCTCCCTGCATTCTCACCATTCCTCTATCCTCCCTCTCATTCACACACACATATTCTGTCTTAGTCCTGCTGACCTTCATTCCTCTCCTCTCTAGAGCATATCTCCACTTCTCCAGGGTCTCCTCAACCTGGTTCTTACTCTCAGTACTGATCACAATGTCATCTGCAAACATCATAGTCCATGGGGCCTCCTGTCTGATCTCATCTGTCAACCTGTCCATCACCACTGCAAATAAGAAAGGGCTCAGAGCTGATCCTTGATGGAATCCCACCTCCACCTTAAACACATATGTCACTCCCACTGCAGACTTCACCACTGTCACACTGCCCTCGTGCATATTCTGTACCACTCTTACATATTTCTCTGCCACTCCTGACTTCCTCATACAATACCACACGTCCTCTCTAGGCACCCTATCTCATCTTTCTCCAAGTCCACAAAGACAAAATGCAACTCCTTCTGACCTTCTCTATATTTCTCCATCAACACTCTCAAAGCAAACATCACATCTGTAGTGCTCTTTCCTGGCATGGAACCACACTGCTGATCACTAGTCATCACCTCCCTTCTTCACCTAGCTTCCACTATATCACTATATCAATGAAGGAAGGCGGTGCTTGTAAATCAATGAATGAACACGAAGAACTCTGTATATTAGAATTTATTGGTACTGAGCACTTTCGTCTCTGCCTGAGACTTCATCAGAATAAAATCAGGTACCCTTAGCCACACACACACACACACACACATGTATATGTATGTGTATATATATATATATATATATATATATATATATATATATATACACATGCATATATATATATATATATATATATATATATATATATAAAACTGCGGTGGTGGTGCTGCGGTAGTGTTGTCACCTCATAGCAAGACGTTGCCCCATTTGATTCTCAGCTAGAGCGTCTTCTGTGTGGAGGCATACATGAATGGGGCGTGCCTTCATTGAAGGTTGTGCGTCAGGGCTAGTAACCCGGTACGTAAAAATCCACTACCAATCATTAGCGGACCGGAGTTCCGCTGTGGCGACCCCTAACCGGGAAAAGCCGAAAGACACAAACAAACAAACAATACATATATATATATATATATATATATATATATATATATATATATATATATACTAAAGACTTTGCCTGTTATTCGATTTCCTATCAATAATAGTTAATTGAATTAATTGTGTCTGTTGAACACACCCTGGAGCTTCTAGTATTAAGAAGTAAATTTAAACAGTTATTCAAGTGAACTACAATACACATAAAACCAAAAAAAATTCCCTTTGTGGACAAAAACTGTTTTGCATAAGATTTTGTAAATATATCTATAATCTGCTTTGTCTGAGAATAAATTTCAGAATCTACACACGGTTTATCAATTTGTGTGTCTTTACTTTTACATCTTACATATCTATAAAATCGCTGCCTATTATACTCAATATCTTTATATACATTTTCTTCAAATGTTTCTTGATCTTGTCACACAATATGTTTAATTTTTCTGTCTAGCATGTTTATTTCTGTTTCTAAAGTTACAGTTTGACCTTTTTTCCATTTCTTATATTTTTGTCTTTGATGGTGCTGCGGTAGCGTTGTCGCCTCACAGTAAGACGCTGACCGGTTCGACTCTCAGCTAGAGTGTCTTCTGCGTGTGGAGACATGTGTGAATGGGCGTACCTTCGTTGAAGGTTGTGCATTAGGGCTGGCAACTCAGCACGTAAAAATCAACTGCCAATCATTAGCGGACTGGAGTTCCGCTGTGGTGACCCCTAACCAGGAAAAGCCGAAAGACACAACAACAACAACAACCTTAATTGCGTATGTTGCTCTTATGGAAATATATCTTCCTGAGGTTGTGTGCCTAGATTCTGATGTTAATTTTTTTTTGATTGGATGCATTCAAACAATTTCTCTTTCAAAACAATTAGTTTTACATAGTGACTGTTTTGCTTCCACATAATCTGTTATTAATCCTCTGTGCAGCATCAGTTTAGATGTCAGTTTGGCAGAATTTTCAAGCGGGAAATTAACCTTTATAACTCCATGATCTCTGCACATCAACAGTGGTAAAATCTGATGTGAAGTGGCAGTAATTTCTTTAGGAATACAAACAATGTGCAGTATGATTCTTTCCCTAGTAGTTTTTTTTTAACAATCTGAAGCAATTGTTGTTCCTGAGCATATGGTGAATAATTTCCTTACTAATGTTGTTGAAGCAATATTATTTCAGTCTGTTTCTGGTAAATTTAAGTCCCCAGCCACTATTATTCTTCCTTCCTATGTTTCATGCAAGAAATATATGAATTACTCTAAGGCATTAGCAATTGACTTTGGTGGTCTATAAAGTCCAGCAATTGTTATATGTTCCAGGGTTGTCTTTATTGTCACAGTTATACAGTCTATAGTATTGGTGTCATCAATAAACATGTACTAATCATAGTCATAACACCTTCACCTGATTTTTTGTTAGAATGTCTGTTACAGTAAAAACATTTATAGCCTGACAGAACTGGTTTCCAGTCATTGTTCTTTACCCATGTTTCACAAACAGTAATAATATCAATCTTGTGGGAACATAACCAATTTTTCAATAAAAACATTTTATTATTAGACCTCCTAGCATTAACAACCATCAGAGATGCATCAAATGCTGCTATCTGTGAACTGTTACGTTTTCATCCTGGCAAAAATCCTGCCTTGTGTTTGTCAAATATTGCAAAATATCTGCTGCAAAAATTCTCTTCCCTGATCTTAACAAATGCATGCCATCCTGTCTGAACACATATTTTCCAAAATTAGGCATGGGTGCTCTACACATTTCCATTTTTTTAAAACTGGACATTTTTTTAATGTTGGTATCTACCAAAAAATCTTTTCATTCAAGGTGACCTGACTCTCCTTTCTACATGTGATTTGTGAATAATATGTCCTAACCCTAGTACAAGCGATACTGTCTAAGAGCACTGTAAGTTCCATACTAACAGTCCTTACATATGAGATCCTTTGTACCAATCCTTACATTAATGCATTCTAAGGCTTGTCTTACATCCTCTGTTTTTGCTCCTGGCAAGCATAACACCACTCAATGTTCATTATCTTCTCTGCAAATGTAAGTATCAGTTCCTCTAACAATTTAATCTCCAGTTATAATAATATCTTTTCTAACCAGCTCAGAAGAATCTTCATCTTGTAATCCAGTAATATCTGTGTGATGTCCCCTCTCTGGGCCAGTAATCAAGGAGCCTGAATCCTCATCACTGACACTGGTGAGGGACGTCCACTTGGAACAAAGATAGTTAAACACAGTATTTCCACATGCACCTCTCTGCACCAAGCACAATTTCCCTTAAGACCACACAGGGAACACACTCAGTTTGAGGTCTGACTTTCCCTATCTCTCTCTCTCCAGGCCCCCAGTAGGACTCCCTACTGGCACAACTGTAGAGTTGAGTGCTCACCTGAGTGTCCCAGGCCAAGTCCTCCACCACCCTCTCTGTGAAACCTTTGCTCTTTATCCCTGCTCCAAGTTGCTGACACACACACTCTTTGGGATTTGATTTTCACACACACACACACACACACACACACACACACACACACACACACACACACACACACACACACACACACACACACCTGGGAAAGGCTGGCACAGATTTACTAGCTATGCCCCTTTGCCCATACTATAAGGTAGGTACTGCCACCAGGACACTCCAAAGCCAACTACTCTAAGGCTCTTACAAGGGTACCCAATTATATGGAGCGAAATTAATATTAATACAAATGGTAGTGTTTGACGAATGCAGCAAGGCTTTCAGGAGTGACCACGGGGTCACAAAATAAATATAAGTACTCTCAAAGGTTAAAATATTCTCTAAAAGACCAACCACAATGAAAAGTTTGAATATATTTAATAATAAATAATAAAAGAGCATGAAAATACCGAATATCAATTTACAATAAACACCGGAGTTTCAAGTCACTGGAAATATTAAAATAACACAGATGAATAGATTCACACAGATACAGAAAAACAGTACTTAACTAATTTCACTGTATTTTCCTGACTGAGCTACAGAATTACTATTCTCTCATTACTTGCTAAAGCAAGGCAAAATGAAGTGGGTGAGTGATCCTTCTATGCTAGGTTTCAAAAACAGACTGCACTGAGAATTCCCTCTCATCCAGCACCAAAACATTACTTCAGTGTTGGATCACAGAATGACACCACACACATCTGGTCATCTGACTCCCGGTTCCCATGCCAGCCCCCTTCACCAGAAGCTGAACCAGAATCTCGCACACATGTGCTACTACTCATACAGCTAGAGCTCTGCCAAGATGTGTCACATCATCTAGAAGCCACAAATCCACCCCAACACCTCCACCTCTCCAGGGCAGCAACCAGTTTATCGCCAAGGACAACAGAGCAGGATTCTCAGTCCTTGCCCCCACAGATACTTTGTCTCTGGCTGCAATCAGAATTGCAAGACACAAACTCCATGGCCCACCAGGCAATTTAATATCAGACTGTTTTTCAAAGTTAGCAATACAAAGTAACAGGTCTTCAGCAAATCAAAGGACTTGGATGAAAAGCATTCAGAATTCCAGGGAAAAAAAACAGTCCAAATCCACCATTCGATAAATAGTTTAATAGTTCAGGACATAAACAACATAAATAGCAAAACAAAGCTTTTGAGTAAAAGACCCTTCTTCAGTGTTTAATAAAATTGTCCTACCATAGCACAAGCATATATACAAACACACAGCCAATCAACATGCAAACTTAATAATAGCAGCATTTACATCCTTAAAGTGCCCCACATCTTATAAAAGTTCCCTTAAAACTAAGCCTCATTGAGGATTATATTCTGTCATGTCTATCTTTTAAAATAGGTTTTATACTATCATTCACATTCAAACCTGGCATATGATCAGCTCTATAAAAATTAATCCATTTATATTCAGCAAGCTCAGTTTTATTTATTAAATCACCCCCATTTTTATTATTAAACACAACTTGCAAGATTCTAAATTGAAATTTATGCTCAGCACTTGCAGTTGCTATATGCTTAGCCAAAGCATTTGTAAGAACATTTCTATGAATGTCAGAACAGTGTGCACTTATTCTCTCTTTTAGTTTTTTATTTGTTTTACCAATATAGAACATTGGCAACATACACAGTTAGCAAAATAGATCACATGTGTTACATGTTCCAGCAGCTCTAAATTCAAATAACTTTTGACTAATTGGGTGTATAAAACCTAAATCCATATTAATATCTGTACAATGTGTGAGTTTTAGAATTAAAATACACATAATCTCTAGAAATGACTATATCCAAAAAGTTAATTTCATCCAAAGATAAGTTCACTTCAAATCTCAAAAAGTTTGTGGTGGTGTGCAAGAATTCTACAAATGCAGTAGGTTCTTCCTTAGTGCCATTCCATAACAGGAAGACATCATCCACAAATCTTTTAAAGAACACTAGATGTTCATTTTTATAACACATCTCTATTTCTGAGAATATGTATTGTTCTTCCCATCTACCTAGAACTATGTTAGCATAGGTGTTAGCTGTTGCCGTACCCATAGCAACCCCCAGACAAGATGAGCCATGATGATGTGTATTTTAATTCCAAAATTCATAGGAAAGATGTACAAGTAAGTAAGTATGTACACCCACAAAGCTTGCACCCCAGGCATATTTTTAAAGGGGTAGTAAAAGGACAGCTTATGCGAGCTAGCAGACTTAGTACGAAAGATGTAATGTTTGAGCTGGAAATGAATGAGATGCAGACTCATTTATGGAAAGGGGTTATAATGAAGTTATAGTACAACAAATGAAAGGGATGGTTACTGGGTTAAGGAATGACACAGCCAGATCGTATTTGAGTGGTAAGGCTGATAATGTTGTGGTGGAGAGAGCCAAACCAAATAGAACTATGGATAAATTGAACTATATGATGAAATATAATTGACATACAGGTCTTGTTAAGCAAATAATTAAAAAGAATTGGACAATACTTACATCTAGTCAAGAAGTGGTTGATCTAGTAGGTGAGACACCACATTTTGTTTTTAAAAGAGAAAATAATTTAAAGCAACATTTATGCTATAAGGATATTAGGAGAGACAATGTGCTACAAAAAACCATGAATAAATTCAGCACTAAACCATGTTACAACTGCACACATTGTACAGATATCAATATGAATTTAGGTTTTATACACCCAGTTAGTCAAAAGTTATTTGAATTTAGAGCTGCTGGAACATGTAACAAATGTGATCTATTTTGCTAACTGTGTATGTTGCCAATGTTCTATATTGGTAAAACAAATAAAAAACTAAAAGAGAGAATAAGTGCACACTGTTCTGACATTCATAGAAATGTTCTTACAAATGCTTTGGCTAAGCATATAGCAACTGCAAGTGCTGAGCATAAATTTCAATTTAGAATCTTGCAAGTTTAATAATAAAAATGGGGGTGATTTAATAAATAAAACTGAGCTTGCTGAATATAAATAGATTAATTTTTTTAGAGCTGATCATATGCCAGGTTTGAATGTGAATGATAGTATAAAACCTATTTTAAAAGATAGACATGACAGAATATAATCCTCAATGAGGCTTAGTTTTAAGGGAACTTTTATAAGATGTGGGGCACTTTAAGGATGTAAATGCTGCTATTATTAAGTTTGTACATTGATTGGCTGTGTGGTTGTATATATGCTTGTTCTATGGTAGGACAATTTTATTAAACACTGAAGAAGAGTCTTTTACTCGAAAGCTTTGTTTTGCTATTTATGCTGTTTATGTCCTGAACTATTAAAATAGTTATCGAATGGTGGATTTGGACTGTTTTTTCCTGTTTTTCAAAGTTAGCTGGACTGAAATCAACATCTTCTCTTCCAGTATCCTCTTCCACAATATTAGTTTCAACAGTTACAATACAGTCTGGCGTATAGGTGCACTTATTTTTTCTGTCCTGCAGGACACACCATTGGCACATTTCCAACACAAGCAGCCACACAAATACATTTTTTAAAATAAGCATCCATACAAATCAGCTTGATATACAAATGACACACAATTCTTTACAAAACTCTAGCTAGCCATGCTGGCACATGCTGCACATCCACCACCCCTCCTCTCCCGGCACAGCTGGCAACACCCCACATTGTCACAATCTGCTCTATCAATTGTTACAAAGGAGTGATCTTCATCACCATTAGTCTTATTAATCTCGCTGTTTTCATTGTGTATTACATTTGCAGGCATGCAGTTCTCATCCAGTTGACTTTGTACATCCACAGTTTGAGCCATGCTGTCATCTTTTTTCTTATAGTAATGCTTCTTCAATCCTACCACATTGTTTTGATTTATTCCGTTTTACCTGCCCCTTGCCTCTTTTTTTATATCTTTTCTTTTGGAAATTGTTGCCTTTTTCTGTAGAGTGAATGTTTTTCTGATAGAAAAATGTTATTCTTCTCTGTAATATGTGTGTTGCATAAGAAAGCCATGTCCTTTTTAGTATATATGCTCTTTACTTTACAGACATTTATCATATAGAAACAGAACTTGTTGCAATAACAGAAGGTAGTGGTGGTGCCAACCCATATCTGTAGAACCTGCTGTAAAGGTTGGCTGTAAAAGTCAAAATGTGTATCTGATATATTGGCTACAGAGGGTCACTGAGGAATGAGTTGGATTTGGTGTGTATGAGGGACAAAGAACTTAGGACGAAGAAGAACAGTTAGTAGTGGAAGCAAACTTGTGAGAGGCGTTACTAGAAGATTAACTTTACAGACAAGTGCTAATGTATTAGCAGATGCACATGTACGCACTCACAACACACACACATGCACACACACACACACACACACACACACACACACACACACACACACACACACACACTTGCACTCACTTTTCAGTCCCTTCATTTGTTTTACATTTTAAACCTTTCCTCTTCATCTCCTCCTTTGTTCTGCTTTTCTATCCCATTTGCTTTCCTTTTCTTTGCAAGCAATAACTCCTTTTTAAGCTCTCTTTACAAACACCCAAAATACACAGTGTGTGTGTGTGTGTGTGTGTGTGTGTGTGTGTGTGTGTGTGTGTGTGTGTGTGTGTGTGATGTTTGTATGTGTGAGTAAGTGAGAGAGAGTGAGTGCATGTTTACTTTGGAGAACTAGATCATGATCATGACATAGTGCGAGCACACGAGTGAGTGAGTACTTGTGTTTATGCGTGAGTGAGTGAGTGAGTGAGTGAGTGAGTGAGTGAGTGAGTGAGTGAGTGAGTGAGTGAGTGAGTGGAGTGAGAGCATGTTTCATTTGGAGAAGTAGGCCGTGAAAAATATAATGGGAGACAAAGTAGTTAGTTCATTAAGAGCAGGTAATTTAATGGCAGTTATTTTGTGATGCCAAGGTTAAGGTTATTTATATATAATATGATATCCCAAGTTTAGGTGAATCTCAACAACAGTATGCTGCCAAGACAAAGGTGTTCTAGGCAGAATGTGCTGCTAAGGATCGGGGTGGGATCCAGGTATAGTATGTTGCCAAGACTATAAAGGGATTCTAGGCAAAGTATGCTGTTACAGTAAGGATTCAGTTACAATACTCTGACAAGGTTTTAAGGGTACAGGTAGAATGTACTGCCAAGACAAGAGGGTTTCAGACACACCCTGCTGCCAAGGCTTGTGTTGGGAGAGTCCATGAAGAGGGTGTTATAAAGTTTGGGGAAGGTGGCTTCAATCAGAGTGGTTTTCCAGGGCTAAGGGCCTACTGCTCTAGTTAATCAGGTCAGGTGATGCAAACAGTTCTTATACCCAAAATGATGAGGTACCTTTACAACAAGATTCATTTATTTAGACACAACTCTAATAGAGTTAAGGCTACACCATGAGGTCTAACAGAAATGCAGCAATCAACATAAAAAATGTCAAGTTACATTATGAAATCTGATACAAATGCAGGTTTGCATTGTCTTTCAGAAACACTGTGAAAGCTAACAGTGTGAAAATGATGATTATACAATGACCCCCCATTAAATATTCAAAAACATGCACACTGATTGGTCAGAGTGCACGTTGTAAATCAGAGTTATAGTAATGGAAAAAGTTCCGGTCACCCAGACTTTTTCCATTACTATAACTCTTTTTTTTACAGCAACAGAGAATGCAAGATCTCCGTTGCTTCACACTGTCTTGCTATGTTAAACGAGTTTAACATAGCGAGACAGCTTTAAAAAAGCAACGGAGAATCTCCGTTGCTTTTTTTTAAAGCTGTCTCGCTATGTTAAACTCGTTTAACATAGCAAAACAGTTTTTAAAAAGCAACGGAGATCTTGCTTTCTCCGTTGCTTTTTCAAAACTGTCTCGCTATGTTAAATGGGTTTAACATAGCGAGACAGCTTTAAAAAAAGCAACGGATATTTTCCTTTGCTTTTTTTAAAGCTGTCTCGCTATGTTAAACTCATGTAACATAGCAAAACAGTTTTTAAAAAGCAACGGAGATCTTGCTTTCTCCGTTGCTTTTGCCCACAGCTCTGATGTACTGCGTAGGCATGCGCAGTACATCAGAACTGCTGCAGAATACCAGAAGGGCAGCAAGGAGGCATTATACAATGCCATTATTTAAGAAAAGTAATTACTTTTTTCTTAAATAATGTCATTGTATAATTGCAATAACCCACTTCTCGGTGTGGGTAATGCTGGATTTACCCACGGTTGGCTTTGTTTGGCCACTCGGGCTTGACCCTCGTGACCAAACCACACCAACTGTGGGTAAATCCAGCATTACCCACACCCAGGCATGGGTTATTGCTATAATATTTTGTGTTAATTCAACAAGTCAAACAAACTGCAATGAAACTTTCAAGACAGCACTGTGACATCTAAGAGAAATATGATATATTCTTGCTAAATAAAGCAAAGGTTACACTGCCATTTCACCCAGATAAGAGTTTATTTTTCCCTTGATGTGTTTGGACTGCACTAGATGAGTTAGAATAAATGCAGATGAACAACAGCACAGTCAGTGTATACAGTCATTACATTGGACTACATTATTCTGGAGTATCCAGTGTCAGACACCACTGCTAACATTTTTTTTACAATATGTGAACCCTTGAATTTAGTTAAAGTTGTTAAATTTTGGAGAATATCCTACTAATATGCAGTGAAATGCCTAACAGAAGAACATCTTATGCTTTTAAAGCAACATATCTGCATTCTTTGTAAACAGTGTCAAGGGGCATGTTTGCTGAATAAACAGGAATGAGTACAACTAAAGATCTGCCACATGCCTGGGTTTTATAACCGCATAAACTGAATAGCTATTGGCAGACAATAGCATTCTGATTTCCATGTTCATAACATTTAACAAACTCATAAATGAATGCCAGCCCCAGATGCCTCTGAAAAGGTCTCTGTCCTTTTACCTCCTTACAGTTAAAAAGACTTTGCTAATGTTCCTGAAGTTATTTTGTGTTAGTTTTAATGACGACAATCTGCAGAAAAGACTTTGAGCTGCTACTGAACTATTGCAAAGCTTGGCTCAGGACTAGATAAGCTGATAAATGACTTACCAAGATATTGTAATCCCTTTAGAAGCTGAAATCATTTGGGAGTTTCTTGAAGTTTGGAATTGGCCCAGACAATGTGAATTCAACAGTACACATCCTGTCCTGCAAGATGACTACTGATGTTTAAAACTCCCTTCCAGCCTAGCTTTCTTAAGGAAAGGTTCAGGAAAAAAATTATTAAAACGCGAGTTGAAAAGTGGCAGATTATTATATCTTAGTTTTGCTTTATTGTGTATTTAGTACTGCCACAGCAAAGTAAGAGAGAAACGTGTGTATTAAGCCTCATTTCTCCATAATAAGCTTTTAGCTGTTAACATTTGACACAGAGTGACATCACCAAAGTTACAGTGTTAGAATCCAGAGTTTCGTAAAAAAGCAACGGCATTTGCAGATATAACAATGAGTTTAACAGAAATGTTAAATGTGCAAACGTTAAGATTGTGCCTTTCAGATTGCACGTGCTTTTGACTATGGTTTCAATTCCCCAGTCAGTTGTCTTTAGTCTGACAGCACAGAGGACTAAGGCTATGAACTGTTCATGAGCAACTTCCTGTGTCAGAGGGATTGATTTCCTCAGCTTTCATTTGCCTACTCAGTGAACCTGGGCCAGATTCTGAAAAATTTGTTCTTAGTGTAAGTGACTACTTAAACTGAAAGTAAATCTTTTGGAATCTGGCCCCACGAGTAAGTCACTTAACCAGACAGTGCTTTAGGACAATTGAGCATTTAGGCTAAGCTCCTAAATGATCTCCTGGACTGCACTTCTAGTAACTATCTATGAACAAGTTGATATAGAGTTATTAACAATTAAAAATGTGCCTTAGTGATGAATAATCTGCCTTAATAATTAACAACCTGAATTAATAATAATATCTAAGATAAGCCTAATGATAACAAATACCTACACAACATTTATTAGATACAAGCTGCTGGCTATAGAAACAGTGTGAAAGTGTAGAGATGATGTAAATCACAGGGAATCCAGAGAGAGCAACATGATTTCATACTGAAAGAGCAAATCATTAGTTTATGAGGTGTGAAAAAAAAATCAGTCTGCATGACAGAAGCTGCTGCAGGGGGAATCCCCCCTTCCCTAAGATGCAGCAAACCTGGAAATTAATATATTAATAAGTGAGGTACAACAGCATAACTCCCTGCATAAGGCATGGGGGGGGGGGGCTGCTTCCTGAATTCTTGGTGTTTGTTCTTATACAGAATAGAAAAGTATGGCATGGCATTCATTGTTATGCTAAAGAGCCAGAGGATCACAGACTGCTACAAACACTAAGATTGTGAAGACATGCAACATATATGAATCTGAAACTAACTAACAAGGTTTAACAGTCAAGTGGGAAGAAGGCATCATCTAGCAGGGATTAATGGGCATACATGCTAGTGTTGTCGCCTCACAGCAAAGAGGTTCTCTGGTTTGATTCATGGCTGGGATGCCTTCTGTGTGGAATCTGCATGTCCTCCCTGTGTTCTTGTGGGTTTCCTCTGGGTGTTCCGCTTTCCACTACATTACAAAGAAATGCAGTAGGTGGACTGGACACTCTAAATTGACCATAGGTGTGTGTGGTATGGAAGAACAACAATGGCAGGGCTAGCAACCTGAAGTTTAAACTTTGTCTTTAGATGATTGTCACTGTTGAAGTGACACCCCAGCCCCATGTGTAAAAGGGGGTGTGGCTGGATGTATGGCTGCTACCTTGGAGCTGTCAAATGTTAGGCAACAACCTAGAACTAGTTACATTTAAGGAGTGAAGGAGAATTAGGTCAGGGGAGCACACAGAAAAAGAAAGACAGAGCTAATAGATCCATGTAGTCAGCAAAATAAGTTTTTTTTCTGAACAGTCAGAGAAGGTCAGATAGAAGAGAGAATACATGGTAATATTCAAGTGATCGCAAATTATCAGTACATACTAATGATGATATAGAAAGTCTGCAGATGTTGTTTCAGTATCCTTTAGCACAGTGAGCTCCTTAGGCACTGAGAAAGACCGCTTCATGATTTGGGTACCACCAGGCTAAAAACATGCACCTTAGCTGTATGGCAGGAAAGCACAGTCAACAGTGTTTGACAGGTGCCCATTGCTGATGTCAAGGAGCATGCATAACATAACTTAGTTATCAAAGCATAGTCCTTTTTTAAGATTGGCCACTGCAGAATAGAGTGATAACAATACAATGGTGCTCCCTGCTGTTCATGTTAAAAGAGAGCCATCCTGTCTTAGGATATGAATAGCTCGTGAGACTTCTGTTGGTTTATATTAATGAGTTTAAGGACATCAGAGAGGAAAACAAAAATAAGGTCAGTTGTTACCATCCATTTATTTTACTTAGGACTGCCTTACTCTATAGACAGCACCAATTTTTTTATTTGAGATTTCATTTCTATTTGGATACATGGTTGATACATGATAGGTGCTGACCCAAGTCAACTCCCAGGGAGTTGTAAGAAGGACATCTCTCTCAGACTACTGTATACTGTCAAAAACTAAAAACAGGGCATAATCAGGTGCCCATTTGCTTCCTCTGAATTGGGCTGCTTTAGTTTTAGTGGCATTCAGGATAAGTACCATGCTTTCCATCCTGTCCTGAAAATAGGATAAATCCCGCTGTATTTTAGTTTTTCCATTAGGAAAGCAGTGTTAAACAACATCACCTGCATACTGAATGATATTGCTTATTCTGTAGTTCTTCTAGAAAGGGCTGGCATACTGGAAAACTAGGACTGAATGAATGACTTATCTCTGTGGTATGCCTGTCTGGGCTGGAGTAGGGTTTAAGATATTCCAATTAATAGTCAGTCTGGCTGGCTGGCTTAGAATAAAGACAGCAGCTATTCCATTCTAGTGGGCATTGTGCAGAAACATGCAATTTATTCAGATGCATTGTTTTTGAGTGCATTCATACTGGACCACAGACATCAAAGTGCACGTATATCGGTTATCACTCCATTGTGCATGATTTGTTTCTTGTGGTGTTTCAGTGGCCGTATCGAAGGTTTTGTGACATTGTGTTTTGCATTTGGAAGTTTGCAAATGATTTTTACTTTTGAAGTTTAACAGCATTTCAAAAATAAATTTTCATTCCATTAATATTTACCCCGACACTGCAGTTTTGTGTCCATGAAATTAGGATATTTAGGTACAGTAAGAAGAGGTATAGCCTGTCATATGAGGAGGTGAAGGTGGAGCTTTCTCCTTGCAAAAAATTATTACTTATTTTTGTGCATACATTGACTAGACAAGAAATGCTGCATCTAAAGAAATCCCAATCCCTCTGCACCACACACTCCAGAGACCTCAACCTCATTACCACAATCAATAGAACATGCTGGAGGGACAGGTTCATAACCCAGAGACTGCTCATGCTCTGGAATAGACTTCCCATACATGTCAAACAGAGCACCTCGCTGGCCCTCTTCAAGAGAAATCTTGATGAGTGGATGGGAAATAGAAAATTCACCACGGGGATCACTCCAGTAGTTTTACTTGACAGAGGCACTGGGAACTAAGGTTGGGTGGCACGATGCCGGGGCAATCCTATGGGCTAGGCTTGTAAAGACTCCAGGGTCATTAGCCTAGTACACACCTATGAACCTATACATTAATTTTAGTTTCTCAATGTTATATAACATAAAATTAATTCTCAATATTGTATTAGCTGATGCTAGTGTGTGGTTGTCTTGTCATGGACCAGCCTTGGGAAAGATTTAGGGACTGAAGAACGCTCAGAATGACAAATGGTGTCAAAAGCCTTTGAAAAGTAAAACAAACACAGTGCTACCCTCCCTACATCGGCTTTCCCAATGGTAAGCCCTATTAGCTGGAATATATTATATAATAACAACGATGTAAATAATGGTAATGGCAGATTTGACAGTCTTTGTCTATCCAGTTTAACATTTTTGCCCACCTGCTTTTCACAGCTGCACTTCAAAGTTCCTTTCTTTAGACAATCAGCTATTGTAGCATCTATTAAATGCATTTGTACATTCACAAGTCACATGTGTTTTCTTTTTTTACTCTTCCGTAGAACTCTTTTCCTGGAAGAAATATTTCCTGATGGTTTCACGTCATGGTCATGAATATCAGGATTTACAGTTCCACTAAAAAAAAAAAAAAAAAAAAACATGAATTCAGACTAGAATTTTAATCCTTTGTTCATGTGAAGATCAAAGCTCTCCAGGCCCTCCCCCCAATCCTGGGAGCTTTGCTTGAGCACCTTTTTATATCATTATATCTGATGTCCATGCATTTTGAGGAAAAGGCATTTCTCCTTGCAATCGAGTCCAATGAAAATAGTGCATTTTGTGCTTGGTGACAACTACAAAAGTAACTCTTTGTACTCAGTGTGTTCTATACTTCCTGTTGTCTGAACTGAAGCTTTTATCTGAGCCCCATGTCATGCCCCTTTTCTCATCTTTCCTTCCATGGGAAAACAATTAGATTGTGGAACCTATCCGTGGAATATTTGTTTTTTTAATCCTTTTATAATCCTGGTATCCTCTTTGAACACATTCATTGAGCTTGATTTCTTGAATTTTTGACTTCTTTAAAGAGAATTGTGCACAATACTCCAAAAGTTACCTAACTGGAGATTTGTACTGTGGTAAGATTGCATCCTTGCTACTTCACTCACCTCTGTAATATATAGCCCAGCATGTTATTCACTTTTGCTACTGCAGCTTATGATTTGTATCCACAGGCACAGTTACCACTAGATGTTTTCTTGTTCTCCATTTTTAATGTAAACCTGCCCATCTTATATTCCACTGTTGAGTTGTTAAATCCTAGATGAACTGATTTACAATTCTCCACATTAACATTTTCCTGATATCTTGGTCCATTTCTTTAGTCTCCTTTGGTGAATTTGTAAATTTTCTTCTCCGTCCTCAACTGTACCTTATGACTTAGTACCATATCAATTGGTGTGGGCCATTTTTAGTTTCCCTAGTAATGTCTTAAATCTATCAAATAGCATTGGTCACAGTACTGACCCCGAAGGAGTTCCAAAAAGTGTATCCCTTTTACATATCTTGGCTCTTCAAAACTCTGTTTTTTAATCAGCCTTGACTTCACTGATTATTTAAGTTCCTTCCCAAGGTCCATCCTTAGGTGACTGACACTATTCAGTCTTCCTACTAGTCTTCTTTGTGGCATTAAATCAAGAATTTTTACTAAAATCTACGTACATTACAGCTTCTGGGTTTATTCTAGCCGTATCTAATGTCACTCAGTTGTAGAAATGAATGAGGTTGGTCTGATTGGACCTTGTGACAAAAAAAATGTTAAAACTTCTTTGCAAAACATTTAACAAATCTGTCCCTTGGAATTTTTTTAATTTCTTTATCAGCAACAGATTCTAGAAAATACAGTAGTACTTACCATGGTCACTTCTGTTACCCTTGTAAAGGTACTACTCCGAGCTCCTTCCAGTCATCAGAAAATCTGCCATCATCCACTGAATGAATAAACACATTAGCCATGGTGGACAACAGTACACTTAACAAATTCTTTAGAATCTTGAAAGGTATACTTTCTTTTTTTTTTCAAAACAAGTTTATTGTTTTAACATATAAGAGAAATATCATAACAATTTTATACAAATAATTAAAAATAAGTATTATTATAATATTCAACAAAACAACTAAAGTATTTACAAAGACATCCACTACAATCAGATCAATTAATTAAACTAAAATACTGTGCTATTGAAATTAGATTTTTTTTAACAAATTTTGTAAATTATCCCATACAATAAAATGTGATGTTTTTCTAGTTGTTCTCATTCTAATTGTGCTTATTTCCATATGACACATTATATTCATAACATTTTTAAATTCATTGAATGAAGGAGGTGTATCTGAAATCCAATTTCTAGTTATTATTTTCCTAGCCACTGCTAGGATAGACCATAACAAGGGAAGCTTAATCTTTTAACACATTGAGGTACAGGTGTGTTGAATAATATAAGAGACTTAGAAATAATGAAATTATCTGTAAAAGAGCCTGCAAAATTCATTAATTGACTTCCAGTATTCTTTCAATTTCATACAGTCATAAAACATATGAGCCCAGTCAGCATTAATTTCTACATTACATCTCTTACATAGATTATCTTTATTATTAATTTTATTCATCATCAAAGGTGTATAAAAGATCTATGTAAAATTTCCATGTATAGTCTCCAGACAATGGAAGATGTAGTTCTATAAGCAGATTCCAATATATATTGTTTATCTTGTTGAGTTGGTGGGTCCCCATTAATAGAGGTGAAATAATTCCAGTATGAATCTACATTGTAAAAAGTTTCTTGTCTGATAATTTTATGTATATATGAAAGTTTACCTTTATCAGAAACTTTATGCTGTAAATTTATTATCAAGTAATCAATCAGTTTTGGAATAGATTCTTTAACTGTTATAGACATTAGATCTATTCTATCAATGAGATGTTGTCTAAAGATCTGAACCTCTAACCAGCAAGTTTCTCTTAGATCAAATTCTTGTTTTAAGAAATCTAGATTTTTAACTTTATTATCAGATATCAGCTGATACCAGTACTTTAGATTATTATCTATAGCTAAATGAACTCCTTCAGAAGTAGATGACATAAGCATACCCTGAGTATAAATTATAGGGAATACAATAAAATTCCATTCCCTATACTTAGGGTGCATGAATATAAAGTTACAATAACTAATAATAATATTTAATGGGTAACAGACCATATGTTTAGGTGTAATAGGTGAAGTACAAAATTCCTTTAGCAACCACAACATGGAGTTATTTATAATCATATTTTTATGTGTTAAGGAGATTTTCATGAAGTGCATACTAATTAGCTCCCAATAATCTTTCCATTTTGCGACATATGACCAATCTATTAATAAAGTAATAACTTTTATAATAGAAGAGATAATATATAAATTAAAGTCTGGAAAAGAAATACCCCTTGAGACCAGCTATTAGTATGTTTCTTTAATGCAATCCTAGGTCTATTAGGTGCCCATAAGAAATTTAACATTAGTGTATTCAGTTTCTTGATAGTTATTTTTGTAGGTGAAAGTATTATTGATTGTATTAAGTATAAAATCTTGGGGAATATTATCATTTTAATAATTGTAAGTCTCTCCTCCATAGTAAAAACATATTATTCCAGGTATTAAAAAGATTTTGTATATTAAGAAAACAGGTATTATAGTTATTATATATAATAGATTTAATATCTTTAGATAGTATTATACCTAAATAAGTTATCTGACCTGAGTTGGGTACATATTTAGTAAAATCACTAATGAGAGTATTTTTTCGTATATATAGGTAGTATTTTAGTTTTTCTTCATTGAATATTAAACCAGAAATACTTTTAAAATTCATCATTTTATCAAATAAAGACTGCATAGAAGAATTAGATCCTGCTGATGTAATTAGAACATCATCTGCAAAAGTTGAATTTTTGATGTTGTATTTTCTTCTATTTCAAAACCCTCTATGTCAGTACTGTTTCTAATCAAATTAGCCCAAGGCTCCATTACTAAAGTGAATAATAGTGGAGAAAGTGGACATCCTTGCTTTGTACCTTTAAGAATGGGTATTTTTGTGAAACATATGTTCCTACCTTAATATAAGCCAGCGTTCCTTTGTATAAATGCTCAATTAAATTTACAAATGCATCAGAGAAATTTGTGCATTTCAGTAAGGTAAACAGATAGTCCCAACTTACTGAATCAAATGCTGAACCTATATCAAGACTAATAAGTGTTAAATCTTTCTTTTTCCTATTTGCAAAATCAATTAATGTTAAAGTTCTTCTTATATTATCAAAAGTATTTCTATTTACAATGAAGCCCGTCTGATCTATGTCTATAATGCCGGGCATAATTGTCTTCAATCTATCAGCAAAAATACTCATAAACATTTTATAATCAACATTAAGTAATGAGATGGGTCGATATGAAGAACATCTAGTTGGATCTTTATTAGGTTTTAAAATTGGTGAAATAAATGTATATTGCCAAGATGGGGGGGGGTTATTAACTCAGTTTGGGCCAGAATAAAAACCTTATGTATTAATGAATATGTAGTTTTAGAAAGGATTTTATATATCTCTGGTATAATACCATCATTACCCGGTGCTTTGTTTGATTTAAGCTTATTTATTTGTGTAATAACGCCTGTATATGAAATACTCTTGTCCAATAGTTTAATCTGTTGTTTATTAAGCTTTTTATTCATATTTGTGGTTATAAACTCCTTTATTTTATCTTTAGGTTCCATGTTAATGTTGTTATGGTTAATCTTGTGAAAGTGATTTCTAAATTCATCCAGTATTTCTGGTATACTAG